>NC_000072.6:145842911-145985411 GCF_000001635.26 Mus musculus
AATTAAGGTGGTGAAATGGCCTTCACCTTACACAATCCGCTGTGTGCCTGAAATCCACGCAGTTTATCGTGGGTGATGGGGACCACGAACTCAACTATGGTTGGAGCCTGCTGGGCTTCTCCACAGCAAGATTGTTCTTTCTCTTTTTCTTTTTTTTTTAATTAGGTATTTTCCTCATTTACATTTCCAATGCTATCCCAAAAGTCCCCATACCCTCCCCCCCACTCCCCTACCCACCCACTCCCACATTTTGGCCCTGGCATTCCCCTGTACTGGGGCATATAAAGTTTGCATGTCCAATGGGCCTCTCTTTCCAGTGATGGCCGACTAGGCCATCTTTTGATACATATGCAGCTAGAGTCAAGAGCTCTGGGGTACTGGTTAGTTCATAATGTTGTTCCACCTATAGGGTTGCAGATCCCTTTAGCTCCTTGGGTACTTTCTCTAGCACCTCCATTGGGGGCCCTGTGATCCATCCAATAGCTGACTGTGAGCATCCACTTCTGTGTTTGCTAGGCCCTGGCATAGTCTCACAAGAGACAGCTATATCTGGGTCCTTTCAGCAAAATCTTGCTAGTGTATGCAATGGTGTCAGCGTTTGGAAAAGAGAGGCCCATTGAACTTGCGAACTTTATATGCCCCAGTACAGGAGTACACCAGGGCCAAAATGTGGGAGTGGGTAGGTAGGAGAGTGGGTGGGGGGGAGGGTATGGGGGACTTTTGGGATAGTATTGGAAATGTAAATGAGGAAAATACCTAATTTTATGAGCTGATTATGGGATGGATCCCTGGGTATGGCAGTCTCTAGATGGTCCATTCTTTCGTCACAGCTCCAAACTTTGTCTCTGTAACTCCTTCCATGGGTTTTTTCTTCCCAATTCTTAGAAGGAGCAAAGTGTCCACACTTTGGTCTTCGTTCTTCTTGAGTTTCATGCATTTAGCAAATTGTATCTTATATCTTGGGTATCCTAAGTTTCTAGGCTAATATCCACTTACCAGTGAGTACATATTGTGTGAGTTCCTTTGTGATTGGGTTACCTCACTCAGGATGATGCTCTCCAGGTCCATCCATTTGCCTAGGAATTTCATAAATTCATTCTTTTTAATAGCTGAGTAGTACTCCATTGTGTAAATGTACCACATTTTCTGTATCCATTCCTCTGTTGAGGGGCATCTGGGTTCTTTCCAGCTTCTGGCTATTATAAATAAGGCTGCTATGAACATAGTGGAGCATGTGTCCTTCTTACCGGTTGGGACATCTTCTGGATATATGCCCAGGAGAGGTATTGCGGGATCCTTCGGTAGTTCTATGTCCAATTTTCTGAGGAACCGCCAGACTGATTTCCAGAGTGGTTGTACAAGCTTGCAATCCCACCAACAATGGAGGACTGTTCCTCTTTCTCCGTATCCTCGCCAGCATCTGCTGTCACCTGAATTTTTGATCTTAGCCATTCTGACTGGTGAGAGGTGGAATCTCAGGGTGGTTTTGATTTGCATTTCCCTGATGATTAAGGATGTTGAACATTTTTTCAGGCACTTCTGTGCCATTCGGTATTACTCAGGTGAGAATTCTTTGTTCAGCTCTGAGCCCCATTTTTAAATGGGGTTATTTGATTTTCTGGAGTCCACCTTCTTGAGTTCTTTATATATATTGGATATTAGTCCCCTATCTGATTTAGGATAGGTAAAGATCCTTTCCCAATCTGTTGGTGGTCTTTTTGTCTTATTGACGGTGTCTTTTGCCTTGCAGAAGCTTTGTAACTTTATGAGGTCCCATTTATCGATTCTCGATCTTACAGCACAACTCTTAACTTTCAGGAGGGAATCCCTCAAAAGGTTGTTTAAGTTTGTTTTGCTTTTTGTTTTTAGCAATTTGCATAAACCTAGCCAGATCAAGGAAGAGGGAACCTTAAATGAAAAAATACTTCCATCAGATTACCTATAGGCATGCCTGTAAGGCATTTTTTTAAATTTATTATTAGTTTGGGAGAGCCCAATGCACTGTGGGGAGAGAGAGAGAGAGAGAGAGAGAGAGAGAGAGAGAGAGAGGTAGTATTACTATTTCTGTTAAAGTTTTGACTGAGTCTTTGGAAGTGAGTTGATAACCATTGACCCATTGACCCCAAATACATTAATATCCCATAACACACCCATAACAAGTTGATCAACTTCAGGAAATTTAACATTAACATCAATTCTGTGTCAGAGTACCTGGTGGTAGCCTCCTTTCCTTGACTGAAAGCTAAACAAACTATTTAAGGCACGTGTCATGACACACGGGAGAAAAAAAGCAAGGCTGTAACATGTTCTCAAGGTCCTGGACCCCAAAGAGGTGAACCTGACAGACCTGGCTCTCTGCTGAGTAGACTTTCACGACTGCTTTGTGGCCACCCAGGAGGACGAGACCCAGGGTGCAGCAAGAAAGGGTCCTTCCAAGACATAGCTATGTCAGTCCACACTGATTCCTCTAGTGCTGTCCCACTGCCTCCAGGTTTCCCCTCACCCATCCCTTGTTGAAACCTCCTTTTAGAAATTCAGTTTGAGAGCAGGCTAGCCCATCTGTTTTCAGCTTGAGAGCAGGCTAGCCCATCCATTTTCAGGGCTGAGACACCTGACTGATGGGAAGTTTATCAACTGTGGGCTGTGAGACGGAGGACAGAGAGAGGAGGACCAACACTTTGTATCTAGGAGAGAAGCACAGGAGGAACTCTGCTAATAACAGGGTGGGTGAGCAAGTGCCCCAACCACAAACAGAAACACACAGTGCAGACAGTAGCCCCATGCACCCTGGTCATTGGACAGTTTCAACAACATCTGCAGTTATGTATTTTTAGATGGACTCATGAAGCTGGAGATTCAGTTCAGTGGCTAGCACCGTGCACGCACGCACAAGGCTCTGGCTTCATCCCCCAGCACCACTGAAACCAGGTGTGGTTGTGCAAGCCTCTAACCCCAGCCCTAGAGGAGAGCAGCAAGCCTGAAGACTTCCTTAGCTACGGAGGGAGGGAGGGAGGCTGGAAGCTAGCCAAGGCTACACGAGATTATCTTTATAAATAGAATCAACAATTAACCTTTAAAACAGCTTCTTCTTTCCTGAATCCATTTTTTGTGGTCCCCCACCCCCCACCCCCATACAGAGATTCTCTGTTGACTGCATTCAGGAAACATTAGACAAGATCTAGAGACCTTGAGCGCCCACCAAGGCTCAGATAGATTCTCTGAGGGTGGAAGCTATGTGACATCATTAAAGAAAAAAGCCCTACAAAAACTCTGATTACAAATGACCTTGGTCTCCAGGACCTCTGAGGGGTCTTGGCTCAGGGCCTGTGGGCTGAGCTGGGAACTGAGAACTGGGTTGGGGACTAGGTGCTGGGACTGAGCATTGGGCCCTGGGCCCTGGGAGATGGCTGCTGAGTGCTGGGGAGCATTAGGCACTGGGGGCTGGGAGATGGCTGGTGGGGAATGGAGAACACTGGGCACTGGATACTGGGGAGCACTATGAGATGAGCCTGGGGAGCATTGGGAGATGGAAGCTGGGGAGCACTGAGAAATGAGGCTGGGGAGCACTAGGAGATGGGTATCAGGAAGTACTGGGTACTGAGGCTGGGGGCTGGGGAGCACTGGAGCTAAGAGCTGGGGGTGCAGTAAAAAGTCACAACAAAGCCCCAAGAAGCAGCTGGAATTATAAAGGACTCTAGTATTCTCTTCTTTTCCCTCCCTCCATCCTCCCTTCCTCTCTTTCTTCCTTCCTCTTTTTTCCCTGTCCCTTTCTTCCTCCCTCCCTCTGTCCCTCCCCTCCTTTTTTCTGTGTATCGTACTGCAAATTTACAGTGGGCCTAGCACATCCTACAAACCACACAGGCTCTGGACCACTGGCCCACATTTCCAGACCTCTTGGTACCCAGGCTGGCCTTAAACTCTTGGATAGTCCAGGCAAAGTCTTCCCATGACTGCCACTGCCCCAGCCTCTAGAGTAGCTGGGACTACCAGGCTGTGCCTCTGGGCTGGCTTGCTTCAGGGACTTCCCGGTTTGAGAATGCTCACTGAACCAAATTTCTAACTGTTGGGAATTTTTCTGAACTGCATCTGAGTTTTCTGTCCCTGAGAATGCTGTAGACTGGTGCTGCTTAAGCTTTTCTAGGCACCGAAATCATCCGTCCAGGTGCAGGCGGTGACTCAACAGGTTTCACAATTAATGAAATGCTGCACTTCTTTGCTGCTCATAAGACACCAGAGCAGCTGGTTCTCAGACCACACTCCCGGCTCTCACCTCACCTGTCTCCCCCAACAGATACAGCTGAGGCAGAATCGGAGCAGCCTGAAGGGCACAGATGCCTCTCTTCTGGGGTAACTTCCTCCTTATTCCTAGACACCCACAACGTTCTCTTCTTAGCTTCAAAATTTAGATCTTGTTAAGTTACAAGTTCATGAGGAAGGGCGATGGTTGTTACCTCTAGGGCATCATGACCTAGAACCTAGAGTCTCAGTGAGAGACTGTCTGGGTCAGGTTGGCTTGAGGGCGTGTCTGTAAGGTACCGTCTTGATTGTAGGGGTGTGGGGTGTGGTGGAGACTGCCTGCTGCATGTGAGTTTGTTCCCTAGTATGAACAAAGAATTGAACAACTGGGAAAGACAGAAGAGCAAGCAGCAGCCACAGGCAAAGGGAAAATAAGTCTGCTAAATAGAAGCTGGTGTTGGTGTTTCATAGGGCCCCTCTCTCCTCCTCCCTAGATGCCTGTCTCCATGCCTTTCAACCATTTCTCTTTGAAATGTTTTCTGAACAGAAGCTGCCATTTTGGGGAATCTACTTTTGCTTTCCTGGTTTACCTCCGTCCCTCTGGTTCTTTCTCCTTCATTGATTGCCTTACCTGCTAAGGGAAGATGTGGCAGCCATGCTTGACTCTGTGCCCTGGACTGCAGAGAAAGAGCACGGTAGCTGAGCACTAGGCATGCGCATTGGTTCCTGCTCCTCTTGACGGAGGATGAGCTGGAACTAGCTGTTTCAAGTGCCACCGTGACTTCTTTGAAAGAAGGGTGAGCTAACAGAACTTTTTCTCCCCTGGGTTGCTTTCGTCAGGAAGCAACAGAAACGAAAGTAGAATCGGATGTCTGTTAGATTTCACCTCTCAACCATCAGGAATGTCTTGGAGATCCTTCATTTTGCATGGGTGTGGTTTGGTTAGAGGTTCTAGTGCCTGTGAGCCTCAACTCCTTATAAGACAATACCAGTTACTCCTGAAGGTTTGCTATAGGCCTAGTACAAGCGCCTGGCCAACACTGTGTCTGAGCCTCTGGTTTCTTTATATTCATTACATTCATTACAACAAAATGCCCAAATGCTTGAAGTCACTGGAATGAGTTATTCCAAAAGAAACTAATTAAAATATCTAGAGAGCATTATTTTAATCCATGCAGCAAGCAAATAAACACAGCGTGCAAGGCTCAGTCCAAATGCACCTCTACACAAAAGCTACAGTTACAGGTGAGTCTCAGGAAAGGTAGGGAGGGCAGAGGAGCCGCCTAGCTTCAGTGTGCACCTTACGAGTCGTTATTTGGCATTATTCAATCCAGACTGATTGACAGGCACACAGATGAGAGAAAGCATGGAGAAAGAAGGTGGTGGTTGTCAGAGGGAGGGAAATCAGGATGAAAGATTTTTAACTGTGTCGCCAGAGGAGGCGGGTAACTTAAAACCAAACAGAAGTTGTAAGTGAAGAAATAAGTAGTTTAGGCTGGCGAGACGGCTCAGAGGTAAAGAGAAAATACTGCTCCTGCAGGGGACCCAAGTTTGGTTCTCAGCACCCACACTGGCAAGGTCCCAACCGCCTGTAACTCCAGCTCCACGGGATCTGACGCCCCCTTCTGGCCAGCACCTGCCAATCACATGTACAGCAGACACACACACAGGCACACACACACACACAATTAAAAAAATAAAATACATGTTTTTAAAAGAAATAAGAATTTTAAAATCTTTAAGGAATAGTAAAGTAAAATTTAAAACCAGGAACTATAGGAAAAGCTTATAAATGGACATACTATAAGATAAAGAGCTGAATAAAGATCAGAGCAAGAAGACACGGTTATTATTAACATTTAATGTTAACATTAAAGTAACCTGAAATGAAGTCATCACCTTAGCTGGAGTGCCTAACAGTGGGGAGATGGAGATGGAACCTGAAATGAAGTCATCACCTTAGCTGGAGTGCCTAACAGTGGGGAGATGGAGATGGAACCTGAAATGAAGTCATCACCTTAGCTGGAGTGCCTAACAGTGGGGAGATGGAACCTGAAATGAAGTCATCACCTTAGCTGGAGTGCCTAACAGTGGGGAGATGGAACCTGAAATGAAGTCATCACCTTAGCTGGAGTGCCTAACAGTGGGGAGATGGAACCTGAAATGAAGTCATCACCTTAGCTGGAGTGCCTAACAGTGGGGAGATGGAGCCTGAAATGAAGTCATCACCTTAGCTGGAGTGCCTAACAGTGGGGAGATGGAACCTGAAATGAAGTCATCACCTTAGCTGGAGTGCCTAACAGTGGGGAGATGGAGATGGAACCTGAAATGAAGTCATCACCTTAGCTGGAGTGCCTAACAGTGGGGAGATGGAGCCTGAAATGAAGTCATCACCTTAGCTGGAGTGCCTAACAGTGGGGAGATGGAGATGGAGCCTGAAATGAAGTCATCACCTTAGCTGGAGTGCCTAACAGTGGGGAGATGGAGATGGAACCTGAAATGAAGTCATCACCTTAGCTGGAGTGCCTAACAGTGGGGAGACGGAACCTGAAATGAAGTCATCACCTTAGCTGGAGTGCCTAACAGTGGGGAGACGGAACCTGAAATGAAGTCATCACCTTAGCTGGAGTGCCTAACAGTGGGGAGATGGAGATGGAACCTGAAATGAAGTCATCACCTTAGCTGGAGTGCCTAACAGTGGGGAGATGGAACCTGAAGAGACCACCTACAGTAGTTAGACATGGAGGGATGGGGACACCAACCCACCTACAAAAGTTTTGACCCAGAATTGTTCCTGTCTAAAAGAAAAGGAGGAACAAAAAATGGAGTAGAGACTAAAGTAATGGCTGACCAGTGACAGCCCCAACTTGGGATCCACCTCATATGTGGACATCAAACCCCGACACTATTCCTGAGGCCATATTGTGCATGCAGACAGGAGCCTGACACGGCTGTCCTCTGAGAGGCTCTACCAGCAGCTGACTGAGAGGGATGCAGATGCTTAAAGCCAAGCATTGGACTGAGGTCAGGGACCCCCATGGAAGAGATAGGGGAAGAGCAGAAGGAGCTGAAGGGGAGGCAACCGCACGGGAAGAACAACAGCGTCAACTAAGCCAGACCCTCCGAGCTCCCAGAGACTAAGCTGCCAACCAAAGAACATGCACGGCCTGGTACAAGGCCCCAGACACATATGTCCCAGAGGACTGCTCTGTCTGGCCTCAGTGGGAGAGGATGCCTAATCCTGTAGAGACTTGATGCTGCAGGCGGGTGGGACACCCTCTCAGAGGCGAAGGGGAAGGAGCATGGAGTGAAGAACTCGAGGAAGGGGTCCGGGAGGGAGGGCACTGTTTACATGTGGGATGTAAACAAAAAGTAATTAATTTAAAAAATTAAATTTAAAAAATGAAGTCACTTGTGAAATAGTTTAGAACATAAAATTCCAAGTAAGTAGAGAATAAAAGCCAATAGGGTAATAATGTTAGATATGAAGATGACAGGAGAGGCTGATTCAAAGCCTGGGGATGGAGTTAAACATACATAATCTATAGGATAAAATTGTGTGTGTTTTAACATTGTCAAATATTATCAAAATGCATTTTCAGAAAGCTACAGAGGAAGAAAGAACAGAAAAACAAGTCTAGAAATATACAAAGAATAAGAAACCTTGGTTTGTGCCCTTCCCTAAAAGGCAGTTTTCTAAGGAACAGTGTCTTGTGAGTCAGAAGGGTCAGAGCACAGCTGGATACCTTAGTCATGGAGGTTTCTCCTTGCTCCCCTCAGCCTGTCCCAGAGGGCCAGCCCCAGCCTAGGTAATCAGAGAGGACACTCTGAGCTCCCTGGGCTGCCAGCTCACAGCTGGAGGCTCCCACCTGACCAGGAGAAACTCCCTGGCCTCCAGCCAGCTGCACTCCCTTTAGCTTATCACCTCCAGATTTAGCCCACACTCCAGTTGGAGGAAAGGACTCTGCAGATCACTCTTCACCAGCACTCGTCCAGGGGCGAGTTAAAGACTAGGCATAACCTTTAGGTTTTAAAAAAATGTGTTTACTCAAAATGTTTATTGCATGTGTCCCCTGCCTCAGCTGTGGAGTGGACTCCAGGAGTGAACCTAGGAGGTCCCTCCTGACACCTGAAAGTCCCACCCAAGGGTGGCAGGCCAAGCTTGAACACCAAGGCTTGGTGCATGGTAATTTGCATGGATATAAACATATCATTAAAATACACATTTAAAGGAAAAAATGTACCCCCCCCCCAAATAATCTAGAAATATACAAAGAGAGAGACCTTGGTCTCTGTCCTTCCCCAGAAGACAGGTTTTGGATGTCAGTGCAAAGCGGACAGGTTGGCTGGACACAGTGGGTGACCTTTCCCTGTGCTGCTGGAGGGAGAGTAGTGAGGAGGACTCATATTGGATGAGGGATGACGATGAGGGATGGGAGACTGTGCCCAATGCCCAGACTCTCTCTACAGCATGAGTGGGCTTCTAACAGTGAGAGGCAGAGCTAAGCAGAGGTCCTGAGAAGAGTGAGGAGAAAGACCCGGGCGGGCAGGTTATTAAAGACCTGGAGCTGGAGCTGAGGTCAAGCAGTCAGACTCTTGACAGGCGGCAGACAGGGTGGAGGAGACAAACAGAGGTATAAGAAGTCCCAGCCAGCACACTGACAGAATGGACATATACACAATTAATCATGCGTCTCTCGGAGTCTCAACGCGACAGGAGTTCACTGCACTTTTAAGAACGGCTTCCTTCAGGAACGCCTGGGGTTAAATACTCAAAATCTCCAGGCAGGCACCATATTTTTCTCCTTGAATACAGAGATCTCCTCCTTCCTTCTCCTGGCAGAACTACAGGTTTACAGTCACATTTCGTCTGTGAGGCAGGTTCTCAAGTTGGTTGAAACGGTTGGTGACAACCGCAGAAGTAGGCGCACACATGATCTAAATTTCAGTTTGGCCCAGGGAAAAGTACACGGTCTCCCGGCACCAGCTGAAACAGCACCTGAGCTGCCATCGCTTGAGACGCTGGGCTGCTGTTCTTGACATTTTCTAGGTCAACATTACTCACTTACACGAGCTGAGACTCTCTAAAGTCAGAGGTCATTCCAGGGAAGGAAAAGGCAGAAGCAACATGGCTTTGAGTCACAGGTGAGCAGACGTCTATAGTTGCAAAGCCCCAGCTGAAAAGCAGGTAGCCAGCGTTGGCAGTGAGGAGCCAGAGCTGCTGGCATGTGCAGCAGCTGAAGTGGCCACCTACAAGACATTGCCTGGGTCATCTGAGAAGGAAGACTTTTAAAAATTATCCAAAAAATAATGTGTATGCTTGCATGTAGGGAGAGGTGTGTGATGTGTCCATGCTTACTCATGGGGGCCAAAAGAGGGCATGTGGAGCTGAAGTTATAGGCTCCTGTGTGCTGTCCCACATAGGTGCTGGGAACAGAACTGGGGTCTACTGATAAGAGTAGCACTATTTCACCAGCCCCTGAAGCGGTCTGGGTTCTTTCATTCTCAGACCCCAGGTCTGTGTGAGAATCCCATAGGAGCAGAATGGGGAAGAGAAGCCACAGAGAAACTTCCTACCAGTCCTTGGGATATGGCTTTAAGTTATAAGTTAAGGCAGAATGGCAGACGATAATATGGTTCACTCCTTCTACACACCGGGACCTGCAACAAGATGTTAATCACTAAGATGGGGATTTAAAAGTAAGGGCTAAGCACAAAGCAGACAGTGTGTTGGGGTTTTGACTGAGACAGTTATGCAAGCGTGCACAGATGAGGTGCGGTTTCTGCCGAGTCTTGTAGCATGAGTGGGAGGCCTCTGAGTGGAAATTATTCTATCAATGACAAAATTCAAAGCTTGAGGGACAAGTGCTATCGACATGTGACTTGGGCATCAAGTACACCCATCTTTCAGCTGGAGAAAGAGGAGAGAGAACGAAATGGATTAGGACCCAGTCTGCTTGTCGAACTAAGGGCCAGTGGCCCACAAATCCTAGGCAATCTGAGAGTAAAGTTTCACACAGAACTATAGGGGCTTTGGGCAATTTTTCAGAAACGGCTTGATTGTGCAGTTTGTGACCACTAACTCTGTAGACATCAGTGTTGCAAGGTCAAAGGTTAGACACACCTGGAAGACCTCATACCCTAGGGAGTCCCTTCTCTTTGGAATTTAGTGATGCTGGTTGTAGTGGGTTGACAGGACTGGGTAAAAGACACAGGAGAGTCTTGAGACAGTCTAGGAGAGGGATGACAAGGGTTTGAAGGACAGTGGTTGTGGGATCAGGGAGTGTTTGGCTGTCAACAGTCCTCCATTAAGTACCTGCCAAGTGCCAGGCCTTGTGGCAGGTTCTGAGATCCACCAATAAATGAGGGCAAAAGTTGCAACCCCTGGCCAGCCAATCAGAGCGGCTACAGCTGTGCATGTCCCCAGAGGTCACATCCAGGTCCCTCTAATCCATAAGGGATCAGGGTCCACATGAGCAGTGAGGTACAGCTTTTCAGGGACCCTGTCCTCTGCTTAAATATGACAGGTATCCTCAGAGGTAAGCAGGGCAGAGAAACTTCTTTCAGTTTCAACTTTATAGAATTTCGTTAAGTTTTCGGTGAGTTTTCACATAAACATCGCTTGGACAAGGGTGAACAGATGTTGGTTGTGCATGTTGGGGCTTGGGGAGGTTGCCACCAAGTCTGCGCACCCGAGTCTGTTCCTGGACCCACATGGGAGAGGAACTGAGTCCCGTAACTGTCCTCTGACCTCCCCAGGTGCACGAACACGCACTAAGCACAAAACATCCTGTTGCTGTGTGTGAAGGTTTTCTTCTTTCTTCCTTCCGGCCAGATCCTTTATCCCCCAACTCTACCCTGCCCTTCTTTTTGAGACAGGGCCTAACTCTGTAACCCTCTCCAGCAGGGAACTCTGTGTAGCTTAGGCTGACCTCAAACTTGCAACAACACTCTTGCCTCTGGTATCCAAGAGCTGTTTGCCTAAGTGACTTTACGTCTTGTCCATGTTTAGTTGAGGCGCTGGGGATTAAACCTAGGATACCTTGCATTTCAGGACACAAGGCCAGTGCTTTACCACTGAGCTAAATCCAAAGGACCTATATGAAGTTTCTTAATGCTTTAATGCACACCCAAAGTTATAGGAAACCTCTCACCTTCTTTATCACACTGTCTCTTTCATTTGCAGGTATGAATGCTGGCGGCTTCTGTCTCCTTCCCTAACTTCTTGACCTCCCCGCATCTTTATTATTGAGCAACACGGCAGGCTGATGGCTTCACATAGAAAAGGAAGCAAAGGGTAGTGCAGGGGAAATTAATCCCTCATACTGAATGAGTTTTGAGTTTAGTGCTGTTGTTTCTGGAGGCAATCTGACTGAAATGGTTGCCTGTTCATTCATTCATCCACCACACACTATGAATGGGGATCAATACATACTTATAAAAGACAGTTACACCCTGGGGAGCACAGGCCGTGTTCAAGGTGATCCAGGCTAGGAAGAAAAGCAAGCTTAAGTCCCGGCTCGGCTGGTTTACTTGTCTGCTGCAGCTTAAGAAAGGTCCAGGCAGAGTGGCATTTGAATAAAAACAGAAGGCAGGGAAGATGTTAAATGTATGTGCTTTGGTGAGAGAGGGCAGAGGTGTGTGTGGCAGGCCAAAGAACTGGCAAGTGGAGACTCTGTGGGCAGGAGATGTCCTCAGGCACAGGCAGGACAGAGGGGAGACAAGGCAGCCAGGGCCAGAGCATGGATGGAGTAGCTAGACAGACTGCACCATCGGCTTGTCGTCTTCATAAGAGTCAGGTTAAAAAAAAATCGCAGGCAGACAGAGGGCATGGCTACTAACTGGCAAAAATAGCAATTGATTGGCAAAGCCAGGAAACCTGAGGGACTCAGCTGTCAACACCAGGAGGGATCAGGTTTGTATGGGTCAGGACTGTGTCTGACACCGGAATTAAACATGTTCGCTGACTCAAGGTTAGAAAGCCTCTGTGGTTTTACTACTTCATGTTAACCATTTTAGGCCAGCAGCTTAAGAGGGGTGGGGGGTTTTCAAATTCAACTACAGAAAATCATGCATATAGATCATTAAAAGCAAACTCCAAGCCCCCTGCTTTGTTAATGTCTGTCTCTAGGGTGGCAATCTTGTGTCCTTCAGACTACAGCAGTACCTGACTTGTCCAGATAGCACTATTACCTGAGATCATTTCCCATCACATGACTGAATCCTAATTTGCAAGGGGGTGATGATGTTAAAATAGCTTTGCAGCATCCTGGGGAGGGTTATATAAAATGCATTAACCCTCCCCCCAACACCTCCAATTCATTCATTTTGGAGCATTTATAAATGTGTTGCAGGAAATGTTATACAACCAAAGAATATGGTCACTTCAAAAGGCCAAAGTCTGAGAGCAGACAATTTTTCTTGGAGGGATTGTTAAATAACTCTATAATTTAAACAAAACAAAATAACCCCTCCTTTAGCCCGAGTTTATTTACCCATCAGTCAAAATGCACTAATTATACCCCCCAACTCCCTCATTAGGAGGAATCTGCCTTACTAATCTGCACGTGAGGCCCGGTTCAAGGGATGCCCAGGCTGCAGGATTTACTCCAGGTTCCGCCAGCCAGGAAGGCTGAAAAACTGCAGCGTCATCAGCTGCAGAAGCCTGAGTCTCAAAGGCCCGCGCAAGCGCACTGGGCCCCGCCCCGCCCCCATCTCACGTGCGGCTCAGCGTGCGCAGTGACACGTGTGAAAGCACGCGACCTTTCAAGGCCCACAGAGCCCGCTGTACTGTGAATCCGGGGTGGGGGACTGGGGGGGGGGGGATGACATCATCTCCAGCCTTGTCGCTAGGCAACCTGAGAAGGCGTCTCCCTGCCCAGACAAGCTCCTTGCTGCTCCAAAGGCTGAGACCATTGTGCTCTTTCTGACCAGCTTTCCAATGAATGAGCAAACCCAGCGCTCAGCAGTGTGGTATTACACTCAGTGTGTCTGCAGAGAACCTACGGGTGTGAGCTCATACAATTAGGTGTCTCTGTCAGGTCACGTGAAGTTTACACAGCTGCTTTATAGTATTGCTCCAGATGGTTCAGGCATGAAAATGGAGCCCTGCCCCTCACCTCCACCTCCACCTCCACCTCCACCCCCTAGTTATCCTATTGTATCTGGAGTCTGGGTAACGCCTTGGTTTCGGAGGGTTTCTGATGCACAGAGCAACTCAGGCCTCTGAGAGGGGGGTTCAGGCAGAGCTACTACTGTTGGGCCCTGTGAGGCACTGGGTAGCCACACGGGGAGGTAGATTTTTACCACGGGACTGCATGAGGACCACGTCTGTTCCTAAGGAAATCGGCCTGGAATGGAAAGGGCCTGGAAATCAAACCCCAGCTAAAGTTCACCCAAAATACCCTATATAAAAACTGCAGGGGGCTGGTAAGTGACCAGTGCTTGCCTAGGGTAACTCAGGCTCAGAGCTCAATCCTCATCACCTCAAAGACAGACAGACAGACAGACATATTATGCTGATGGGATGTATGTAACAGGAGTAGGCATGTTTAACATTTTAGCCAAGTAGTTCAGCAGTTTTAGTCTTATGGGAGTTTGAATCCAGCCTACATTAGAATAACAAGATAACAAACATCAAAAAAACAAGCAGCCACACAACGGTATACAAATGGTATATGTGCTCTTAACTCGGGGTTCAGTTCCCAACCCTCAGGCTGGGTGGCTCACAACCACCCATAACTCCAGCTCCAGGGGATCCAGTGCCCTTTTCTGGCCCTCTGGGGGCACTGCGTACACGCGCGCATACACACACACACACACACACACACACACACACAGCGAGAAAACAAAAAGTCAAGTCTTTCTTATCTTTCCCACGGGCTCAAATCCTTTCCCCAGTTCTAAATTGTTTAGTTCCGGATCCCTTTAGTCAGAAAGCTCTTTAGCAGAGTGAGGGCCGCAGGGGCAGAGGGGGACAAACAGGAGCCAGATCATGTGTAAATTCGAAAACCCTCAGGCGCACATTTCTGGGTGCCTCCAAAGTGAGGGGGCAAGAGAATGGAGGACTGTTAAGGACTTCAGAACTGATTTCTTAAGAGTTCCATCTCATGGGTTGGTTTTTTTTTTTTTTTTTTTTTTTTTTTTGAAAAAGTAGTCCTTAGAATGCCTGTCTTCTCTTCTGTCACTGAGTGAGAACTGGTCACCTTCACAGAAGAGACAGAAGTCACCATGGGGTATGCTTGTTTGTGCTGTGTCTGCTTGGAACACATGCCCACAGGAGGCAGGGCAGACCGGACGGTGAGGTGCAGTCTCCCTTCTCTACCACAATATCATTACACAACAATACAACTGCATCTCCCATTGCAGTGGGAAGGGTCAGGACCGCTCCAGTCTAGGGTCCATTCCCACAGGAGATGGCAAGGCTAAGAGCCAGCAGGGCAGTCAAAGGTCTCAAGAGACAAGAGAAATTAGGAAATCCTCGCTCTGACCTCAAGTTTAATATTACTCATGAAACTGAAAGCGTAGCTTGAGACAGGCTGGTCCAGAAGTCTTTTCATGAACTCTTATCCACTCTGCAAAACCCCAGCTACTCCTCGAAGCCTGCCCCACTCACACAGAGGTCAGCAAACGCTGCTGACCAGAGAGTCTGAGCATCTCACAGGCCACTGCAGTCACCTCTTATGTCACGTCACTGTGTCATTTTAGTATCATTCTATAACCCCTATGACACTGAGGTCCCAAGGTTTAATATTTCATAATCCCGCACTTTCCACAGCCTCTTCTGTAAAAGCAAAATATATGCATGGTCACCTTCACATACTGGCTTGAACCTATAGGCTCAAAAGGAAAAAGATTATGTGCAGTGGATCTGAAGCTCCTTCATAGAGCCTCTGCCATGGGTGTGTCTGAATACACGAGTGCAACCCACCCAGACAGCTTCCAGAATGTTCTTGCTGGACCTGTACCCATCAGGTAGGTGTTACAACCCAGAAAAAGGGTCCAGGATCACCCATGAATGGAAATGCTCCACCAGTCTTTAACACTAACACCCTGGTCTCACTGACCTGAAAGAAAGAAGCAACCAGCCAATGTCTTAGTTCAAGAGAATGTTATTCTTACTGCTATCCTCCGAAACCATTAGCACCCGGCTTTTATTTTTACATAATAATGGAAAGCACTTGTAGATATCAAATAATCTGATGGGGAACTCTGCTGAGAATCTAGAAGTTTTAGAAAATAGAGATAGCTTGTGGAAGAAACCATCCCTGAGAATGTAAGCATACATGATTTGCTTACAGCAGGGCCTTTGGGGCCTCTGTCTGAACCTATTTTCTCCCATTTTAGACACGTGTGAAAATGGGTGTGGTTCTGTCCGTGCCCACAGTAAACAGGCACCAAACCAGGTATGTGTTGGAGGCCTCTCTCTGACCACTGAGAAGTGACAGTTAGCAGACTGGCTAGGGAAAGGCTGAAACCCTGAAAAAACAGATGTAGCCAGGTGTGGTGGCGCCTCTCATCTCAACACTCAGGAGAGAGAGAGGCATGTGGTCGATAGAGGAGTTCCAGGCCAGCCAGCGCTTCATTGTGAAACCGACTCAGTATAAATCATCTGACACAACTGCTCCGGATGGGCCGGCCCAAGTGCAAACACTGCACACACAAAAACACATCGTGTTACATTGATGCTCCCATCCCTAGATCGTTAGAAACATTGCATATGCATAGGGTAGCTCCTAGAACATCCCACAGGATAGATACAATAAACTTTAGTGTGCGTTCCACTATTTTTTTCCAAAGAAAAGAAAAGAAAAATAATACATTAACTTAGAAGCGTCTGCTGTTTACGGGAGTGTCTCAAGACTCAGAGTTTTAAAATACCAACTCTTTTTAAAGTACAGTTTTGTATTTGTTTAGAGTTTGTTCCAATCGTACCAGAAATATGATTTTAAGGCAGACACGGAACTCTGAGACTAGCACATTTGCAGTGCAATCCCCCGTCCCTAGAAAATGAGATTTTTCTCTCAATTCTCCACCAAATTCACTCATGAAAAGCTGGCACTTGAGGTAGGAGTGAGCATATTATAAATCTATTTAGAACTTGCTTAAATTAACAAGAGAATAGTTGGTAGAGGGACTTAATATATTGGAATAAAGGGTCAACAGATGAAGAAAAGAGTTTTTAGTAAGAGATGTGCTTGCTGAGACAAAAAAAAAATGCCTCTTTCACATGAGGAGGCTTATATCTTCACATAAGGAGTCTTAAATCACTCTGCTCATCCTGAAATAAAAAGCCTTTAAGGTCTGCTTGTCCAGCCCTGTCTTCCCAAGGTCTCAAGCAGTCACCTCCTATGGAGAGGACAAACACTTGACTGACCAGTGACAGAAAAGGACCAGGCTAAGGTCACCAGGCTATGGTCACCAGGCTAAGGTCACTCACCACAGGCTAGGAATCGCAAATCTCTTGGTCTCTTAAGCCAGTAACAGCGTGAAGTCAAAGGACTTCCACAACCATGGGACTAGAATGCCAGGTAGAGTTTCACAGCTGTGGTTTCCAACACCTTGAAAATGTAAATTTTAGCTGGTTAGTAAGAACATTTATAAATTCAACACAAAGTTCCCTAAGTCTATCGATGCAAAATTAATGAATACTAACTGCATTATTGAATAAAGATTCGTAGTTGTTAAGTTGGAAGATCACATGATGTACTAAGTTCAGCTGATGTTTCAAATCTTCTACCTCCTTAGTGGGTTCTGACTCAGCTGTTAATTCATTAAAATCAACCACTGACTCAAATAATAGCTTCCAGAGGCTGAGGGCCCAGGCCAGTGGTAGCACTCTGGCCCAGATTGTCCAAAGTCCTGAGTACCATCCCTAGAAACACACGAGATCACATGAGATGTAATACGGAAACTACTATTTTTATTTTCTGCCCTAACTTCGTAATTTTATCATGTTACTATTTATAACTTCAGACTGAATAAGCAACCTATAAACCTGGCCAAAGTAAAAAAGAAAGCTTCTATTACATGTTACAAAACCATGCAAATGTCAACTGTTGCATCTTCTTTTCAGTCGTGACAATAATGGCAACAAGATGTAGCTCACAATACTTAAAATGCTGTTTTTTTATGTAATTTTAAATTTAGGGCAAGCCATCTTTCTCGTGACTGACATTATCAAGGCTCTACAGAGCCTCTAGCTGACAGCATTAGCTGAATTTTGTTTCCTTTGCCCCCGTGGTTGGTTTGTTCAGTTTCAGGAGCTTTAGCCCATCAAAACCAGCATCCTTGGCCCAGAAAGCTGAAGTCCTCAAGTAGAGGGAGATGCTGGGCCTAGTCATGCTCTGGCCAGTGCCTCTGTGACCTTGCCTGACTTTCTTCCCTTACAGAGTTCAGGGGACTGACCTAGCAGATGTATGAGCTGTGGCTTCCGGTTTACCATGCCTTGTCACAGTCAGCTTGTCACAGTCAGCAGAGGGAGTGCTTCCCTTACAGTTTCTTAGAAACTGTCACTCATACACCTTAAGTCAGGGGTTCAACACCACTACCCAAAGAAAGTGGACAGCCCTTTGTCTCCAAGCACAGGTATGATCTTAAGCTTGAGAAAAGCCTAAAATTGTTTCCTGAACTCCAAGGCAAACTCCCAATACCAGGGCTACTTTGTAAAAGTTAAGAAGGCAAAATATTTGCATGAATGAAACATCTCTCCCCCTAGTGTGTTTCAGACCTGGGCAGAAGAGAAACAGCAGACCACACAAGAGAGGGTATCTGGGGTCACAGACCCAAACCAGGTAAATCATAAAAAAACATTAGCAAACTGGGTCTACAATGAACGACCTTCCAGCGAGTGCTAGACTATTCCTTCTGTGGTTTTCATTAAGATAGACTGGGAGAAGTGGGGACCCAAGGCCCAAACCAGGAGTCTCCCTGGAGAAACCAGTGATTAAATATATTAAAACCAAAACCAAACGGAAAGCGTCCAAGTACGCAGATGAGCTCAGGTCCTTGTACACAGCAGTCTCTGAAAACTCATTGGGTACCCAGTATCGTTTAATTATTAGACCATCGCATATCATATATAAACATTTTATTCCTTAGTAAGAACTTTTAAATCACAAAATAGTGTGGCAATATTTAGGTAATATGGAGTGCTGAAAATACTAGAATATAAAGATAGTTTCTAGCTTATCTTTACATACTAAACTTGTCTAAACCAGCTGGTTTTTCTTGCAGATAATATTTTTATTTGTTTAATAATTTAAGACAGCGTAAGCTTGCACCAAGCAGTAAAAGCATGTAACCAAAGTGCAAACATTTCACCAAGTCCGCCCCAAAAGATATTTTAACTAAAAATATCATTAGCAGGTATCTTCTCCCTACAAAAATAGCATGTCAGACATCATTAATTGGGAGTATCAACAGCTATGTACATACAGCCGCCTTGGTAGGCTAAGAAGTTTTAACGTTGTTTAAACACAGCGTTTGAGGCAAACAGTAGCAACAGCAGCAGCAAACGACCCGAACACTCACAGCCCCAGGTAACTTTCTTCACTATTGTGTCTCACCCCTTATGTAACATTCAAGTGAGATTTCTCAGTGCTACCTTGGCAACAAACTAAAAATATCTAGACAAGGTCTTGGTTTATGCCTGATTTTGAAAAACTTTCTTCTGGTATCTGGTTTTGGTCTCCCGAAAAATACATACAGCCTTGAGAGGCCTGGCAAGGCCTTCTCTATGTTCACAGCACTTCCCATCACAAGGGACTGCAAGCCCCTCTCTCCACTTCTGTCATCTAAGAATTCAACAATCAATCTGTTTGGACTTTTCTTTTCCCAGCCCAGAGCACTTTAACATCCATGTCCTTCTCCAAAAAAAAAAAAAAAAAAAAAAAAAAAAAAAAAAAAAAAGTAATGTTACAAAAATTTGGGACCATGATGGATAAAATAATGAGGGATCAGAAACACAAATATATAACCTATGACATATATGTGTGAGCTGAGACATGAAACAAAGGGTTTGAGGTCAATTTGTCAATAAAGTGCGAGCAAAGGCGCCAAGGCTCCAACCTCCCTCTTCCAGCTCCCACCACAGTGCCTCAAGATGGCCCAACTCTCAATTTCTCCCAACAGGTGCAAGGTATAGACACACTCCAGCCACCTCATAACCGGGCAACAAGCATTCTCACTTCTTTGAAAATAGGTACCTTCCAAAAAAGATGAACAATACAAAATACTGCCATGTAAAAGTAACTCTCAGAGACTCTCAGGTAATGGACCACCTCCTAAGGGGACAGTTGGGAGACACATCTACTGTTCCAGGCTTGGGTCGAGCCCTGGTACCAGGCACTCTTAAGTCATTCCACATGGCTCTCCCACCCAACAGACTCCTGAACCAGAGTCTGTATTTGGAAAGAGTGAACGAGAACTAAAGGTAAGGAGAGTAATAGAAGATAACCATTTATCAGGGAGGCTCCTTGACAGCAGGGACGGGGGAGGGGGTGTGAAAGGGTACTGGGTGGGGTGGCAAAAGGGTGAGACGGACAAAACAGGAACTCCAAACATACACAAAACACCTGTTTTTGTCCTAAGCCTGTCGAGCATCGCTTACTCTTCCTCCCTGGCACGCTTTAGAGGACGTTTGAACTTGGAAACCCGGCGACTCCTCGGGAGCCCCCTGCCCTGTTCTGGAAGGAATGCTGGGTTCAGGGGGCGTCCTTGGCCGGCTGCGTGGCATCTTCCTGAGAGCTCTCCGGGTTCACAGCGCGCGGCAGGTGGGTGCGGCTATGCGCGTGCTGGGGGCGCAGCGGCCCCGGGGGCGCCACCTCGTGCGCCAGGAACGGGGCACCGGCGGTCGCGCCGGCCTTCTCCGGGGGTGGCGACAGCACGGACGACAAGCAAGGGAAAGCGGCGGCAGCAGCAGCGGCGGCCGCTGCTGGGATGCCGGGATACAGCAGCGGGAAGGGCGCGGCCGCCGCGGGGTACAGATACTTGTCCAGGCCGCTCTTGTCTAGCCAGGGCTGTACGTAGGCGGCGGCGGACGGCGACAGCAGATAGAAGGGCAGGCAGAAGGGCGCGGCAGCGGGCTGCGCGAAGGGCGCGCCCCCGCCAAGCGCCACGAGCGAGCCGAGCAGCGCGGGCTCCGGGCCCAGGAGCGCGCCGCGCGCCTCCAGCTTCGGCCTCTTGGGCGCAGGCGACGAGTCCCCGGGTGGCTCCTGCTTGACGGCCGCGCGGCCCTGCTCCGCCTCGCCTCCGTAGCCGCTGTCGGTGTCCGTGTCGTGTTCCGGCTCCGTGCCGGGCTGAGTCCGCTGGATGACCGGCACGCAGCGGGCGACGCGCTCGGGACCCGAGGCGGCCGCAGCCCCCGCGCTGCAGGGCGCGCGCCCAGAGCCCCTGCCGGAGGGCACCTGTGGCGTCAGGAGCTGGGTGGCCACGGCATGCAGGTGGCTGACGAGCTGTGCGCAGCGCGGCTCCCTGGGTGTCCAGCTCTCAAAGCGCGCGAGGTATTGCAAGACTTCTTTGGCGCAGGTTTGAAACCCCGAGTGGAACGCATCCAAGTCGGCCTGGACCGGCGATTTCAGAGAGCGCTCCCCTAGGGTGCACGGGGGAGGGAGGCGAGAAGAAAAACCGCGGCGTTAAGACATCTGCTCATCACGTGGGCCCTGCGCTGCCTACAGTGAGCTCGGCTTTTCCTGGGCATTCCAGCGATATAATCCGCAGACTGCCGAGAGAGGAGGGGGTGGCGCGGTGAGGCGCTCTCTTCCTGGCTGAAAAACCCAACTGAAGAGGTGCAGCCGCCACTTTAAATAAAAACGGGGCTCCTCCAGCTCTGCGGGAAGCCTTTGGGATGCTCTGGGTACTTGCCACCAAAGGGAAAGAGGCGACGTTCACCAGGAGAGGACGCAGCGGGGGAGTCCTAGCGTTGCGCCCCCAGCGTTACCCCCTTTTGTATCAGGGCAGGCTGGCTTCCTCAGACCCACTTACCATTCTGTAAAGCAATTATCTTCTGATGCTGCTGCTCAGTTAAGGCTGTTAGCGCTTTCAAGTGCTTTAAAGTTAATTCCAAGACTACTGCTTTCTCCAAATGCCCCAGTGTCTGCAGTGGTGCGACAAAGGGGGACAGGGGTTACTTTAAAACACGCATTTTTATTTCCACGCAGCCCAGCAACTTAAGACAGGCACACACACACACACACACACACACACACACCACTGGGAAGGAAGCGCTGCTCAGCTCCCCACAGTCAGGTCGTCAATGATCTCTGCCATTAGCCCGGAGCCCCTGTTCTGAGTCTCTGGGAAACTCTTAGTTACAGCACAAGTTAGAAGGCAGGCCTCTTAATATTTACATTTATTATCCTATCTCTGGGAATTTTATCAGGTAAATACACCCCGGAGTCCATCAGGAGAATGAAAATGTGCATCTTACTGTCAATTTCAGATGTTCGGGCAGTAAATCTTTCAGCTGAGCAATGCATTCATTAATTCGGTCTCGTCTCTTCTTTTCTATTAATCTGTGCGGTAACTTGTAGGTATCCTTCATACACGAGCCAGAGAAAAGATACAGCAGTGAGCTAAACATTCATTCACTTACTGGATAGAACCCTCCCACCCCAACCCCCAAACACACTATGTAATGAACTAATGCCCAGAACTCTCTCCTCTAGACTTCTAAAATGCAATTTAAATTCAGGTGCGGTGTTGAATATCCCCCGGAGTATCCAGCAAGCCACTTAAAATTCACAGTTAGGAAAGCTCAGGGCTGGAATATATTTGCGGGCAGAGTTTCCTTGCGAAATCAATGGCCCTAATTAACTATCCAGGCAGGTTATGGGAAACTTAAGACTTACCTTGGTATCGTCTCGCTTCAAGCTCCTTTTGGGTTTACACATATACAAAGAGGAATAGTCCAGTCTGCAAAAACAGAAATCAGCATCAGGCCCCCATTCCGGGAGGGGCTCTGCCCTCACCCGCTCCATATCACTTTGTGCAGGGGATTAAAAAAAAAAAAGCCAAACCGACGCCTAGACAGATATTCGCAACGGTGCGTACACCTTACCCTATAAAATCCCTATGTTCCAGTAACTGTCTCTCTTGCAAATGAGGGATTCCTTCGTCCATGTTCAATGGCTGTCCGTTTCGATTTGGAGGTTTCTGTCCTGTAATCTGTGGGACGGTCGCCTGGAGAGATTTTGGGGGGATGTGTGCGTCTCCAGGCTGTCTCGCTCTCCCTCTTCAGTGCAGTATTGAAAGTGTGAAGCAGTTGGCCGCCCCTCCGCCCCGTGCTCGCTCGCTCGCCCTCTCGCACACCCGCGCGCGCACACCCGCGCGCACACACGCACTGCGCTGGTAGTTTGCTCTCACTCCGGGCAGTGTTTGGCCACAGGGCACGCGCGTCGCCGGCCAGACCAGCACCCAGCTCACGTGCGGAACGTACCATCCGCGGTCCAGCCCGGAGGGGGGCGGGGAGGAGGGGCCGGGAGGGGGCGGGGACACCTGATTGGGGCCACCTGGAAGGAGCGGCCACCCGGCGAGCCGTTCGTCTTCCCCGAGGCGCTGCAGGGCGCGGGGGCGGGGCGGGACGAGGGGCTCCCCCGGCTCGTCCAGCATCTCGGTGCAGAACCGAGGACGTGGCCTTTGGCTTTCCCACCAATTGCTGTTGGTTTGGGCCAGAGAAAGAACGCGAATTCGTGGTGGCTAAACTTGAGCGGGGAAGGAAAATTCGGAGATTTTGCTCATTGTTTACTGGCCAGGGGTGAAAGAAGGGTCGGGTAGAAAGACACCCTTTAGGTCAGGCTGGAGACCTACCCTGAAAAGGGGGTGACTTGCAATTTGCTTCCCGGATTTAAGATCAGTGAAAATGTAGACACTGATTCAGAATGTCGCATACCAAGTGGTTCTGGCAACAGTGTCCCCGGGCCACCTAAACTTCCCGCAGCAGCCGGAATTGCGGTGACACTAATCACACAGAGGCAGATGACGTTTGGGGCCTCGGGTGCTCCCGGGGGAGAGCAGGGAGGGGGAAGGGTGGCACAGGGCAGGAGGCACGCAAGGACTGTTGCGGGAAAGCCACGCAGTCCGGGTCCTGCCCGCCCCAGCCTGCGAGACACTGTGCTGCCTCCCGTCTCCCTCGTGCGATAAGCCACGCCGAGAGTGTGGCGAGCCCACGTTTACTACTGGCACCTCCGCGGCCTCCCTCCTTAATCCTGTCTCCAGCGGGTACCAGCACAGGGCCGGCAACGTGATGCGACCTGCGGCGGCTGCCACATCAGCGCGCAGGGATGCCGTGCGCGCGCCCCGTGTCCTCGGGAGCTCGGTCCACACAGCTGGGGACAGCCGTCCCCAGGTGCTCAGTGTCCCCACAACTCAAGCTAAATAAGAATCTGAATTCCATCCCCGTGGGCAGGGAGACCCCAGGTTGCTCCTACACTAATTTCTCAGAATTGACAATCACGTTCACTCTCGGACATTCGCTATCGCCAGCGGCACGAGAACCGAGAAGGAACCTGGGCCCCAAATGCACGCGCACTGGAGCGCAGCAGGGCCAGGGCAGCGGCGCTTGGGTTCCGGGGACGGATCTGGGTCGCGGGCCAGGGCGGCTGGAGCGGGTCACGTGCCGGGAGCCTCCTCCCCGCCTAGCCGCGCGGCGCTGGAGCCCAAGTCCTGGGCGGAGCTGCCGGGATGAGTTCCTTTCCAGCACCCTCCCTGGTTCCTCGAGTAGGACGACAGGGCTTGTTTTGCAGCAGGCGATTAATTAATGATAACAGTGAAAGTGATTTTTTTTAAATGCAGATTTGGATTTTTATTCTAAGCCCTTACTCCCTCTCTTGTCTCTAAGTGGTTATCTTTCTGATTCTGAGGCAAGTTAGAGCTCTCAACAGTTTATTAGTACAGTAAAGCATCCTGGCTTCCTCCAGTTCTTAACTGGCCAGGTTAGGTAGCAGCAGGCTAAGGTGAATAAAATAAAAAATAGCAGCAATAACAGCCCTCTGTCTACTGGATTTCTGAAAGTTCGTGGTCTCCAAACATACTTTAGGGTCAATCCCCCTTTTAAAATTATGGGATAGGAATATATAAGCCTGGGTCACTGCATCTTGGCCTTGTCAGTATACAGAGGGTCTCGGGCCAACATCTGGTCAGAGGAACTCCTGGGCTAACTGGGGCCAGCTTTTAACTGAAGCCAAATGGGGATGGTGGGGAGTTGAGGGGGAACCATGAGGCTCAAGGGGAGGGCCAGAGGTGAACTTATAAACTCAGCACTCTGAAAAGGCTCTGGATGTAGCCCTTCAGCCTTCCCTCATAACATTTTCTCCTCCCTGGCACCCCTGCCCCCTCACCCCCCTCCACCTGTCTTACCGAAACTATTAATTCTATAGTCAGCATTTCTGTAATCTCTTATACTTCTGATTCCAGCTCAAGGTGTAAATTGCTCTTTTGCCCATTTTATCTTTATTTTTATATACACTGCGGGTGGGTTTTTTAAATTATTATTTTAAAGATGGGGGTCTCACTGTGTAGCCTTGGCAGGGCCTGCGACTCCCTGTGTAGACAAAGCTGGCCTTGAACTCAAGATACTGGCCTGCCTCAGCTTCCAGAGTGCTGTAATTAAATGTGTATGTTATCATACTTGGCTATTGCTCACATAGCGGCTTTAATGGCCAGCTACTGCCACCACAAGCCTTGTTTCTTTCTCCTGCCTTCCTTTCTCTTGGGCTCACCTTTGGGTTTTTCTTTACCTCTTCCCCCGCACACACACCCCCGTTTCTTCCTGCTAAATGCTGCGCCTAATCATTCTTCCGATGACACTTCCTGCCTATCCTCTGCCTTAAACTTGAGTCTCTTGCCATTTCTGCACCATACTCTTGCCTGTGGGGACTAGTTATCCTTTGATGCCACCAAATGCCCCTTGTCAGCATTAAAGTTGTAGCAATAGCTAACAGCCACACAGTTAGGATTAGAGTACCAGGTTCCATCCTGAGGGCTTCTCAAGTATGACTTCACTAATGCTTCCAATGACCTTATAGTGTTCTAATGCTATTATTGGTGCCTCTGCAAATGAAGAGGATGTGTCCTCGGAGGAGATATGGAATGTGTCAGAGGTCCCACGATCAGCCAGACAGTGTGCTCTGGAGTCTGTGCGCTCTGCTCATTCATGTGAAGTCTAAGTGCACACGAGCCGAGTCACAGACGTTTCTCCGTTTACCAGTCTGAGAGTGTGTGTAGGGGTACACAAGAGATGGGGGAAGAAGAGAGAGAAAGTGGGACCTTAGGGTTGGAGAGATGGTTCAGTGGTTTAACAGCACTGACAAACTTCTCAGAGGACTGGGGTTTGATTCCTAGCACCCTGATATAAAACCTTATAACCACTTCTAACTTCCATTTCCAGGGGAGTCCAACACTCTCTTCTGGCCTCCTCGGGCACCAGGCATGCATACACATAGTGCATAGACACACAGGCAGGCAAAACATTTACACACACAAAACAAATGCAAATAGGTTTTAATTTAATTACATATATATATTTAAGCATGGGAGCTGATGGCAGACACAGGAAAGCATGACAAAAGAGAGTGGTTTTTGGACAAGCCAGTGAGATGTACGGTAGGCAGTTAGCCCTGAGTTGATCTGAGGCTCAGTTACCTACCCATTTAGCTTTTGTGACGCCATATAGGCGCGCCAGTGCTAGTTCAACAGTGCAAAGGTAAGGGTGATCACCTTCATTATCTACCGAGCAAACCAAGCCAAGGCTGACATGAAACAGGTTAGACATGGGAGAGGGTCACCTGTGGGGAATCTAGAACTGGCAAAGGTACACCTGTCAGACGAGGAACAGAACCCAGACTGCCTTCTTTGGATGTCTCGACATTGAGTCTTACCTAATACCCCCTGAAGCCAATAACACACAAAGTGAGCTCAAAGCCCCCTCTTGTTTATAACTCAATCATTGGTGAGTGCCTGCTTTCAATTAAAGGTGGCCAGCCTCAGTCGTTCAGAGACAGTTTCATCAGTAGGTGATGGCTGGAGTCATTGTTATCTTTGCTGCCTCCTTGGCTGCCTCTGTATCTTCCTCCTCCCCTCCCCATGTGTACATGGTACCTGTGGTATGTCTCTGTTTGTCTCTCTCTGCTGTGTGTGCCCTACCCAGGTGCAGGGTCCACATTAAGACTCCCTCCATTGCGCCCTACTTTTTCATTGATGGCTCTCATTGAATCTGGAGCTCACCGTTTTGAGCAAGACAGGATGGTCGCTGAGCTCTGTACTCCTCCCTCTGGAGTTACAGGTTTGTGTGCACATGCCTCCTGGGCAATTGGGATCTGAATTCAGGTCCTTGTGCCCAGGCGTGTTTTAACCACTGAGCCATCTCCTCGGCCCTGTGCCTTTTAATTTTTAAGTCACTCCCTGTAGGGCGTGAGGTAGAACAAAGCACTTAGCCACATGTCCTCACTATTTTAAGCCCTAAACTACAAGCACCCACTGTGTGGCTTTAGAAGATTTTATGCCTTGTTTTCCACAGAAATCCTCCCCAGAGGACTGTGCTTCCGTTGGGATCAGAAGGTTCCTGCCTTGTCTGACTGTTCTTCAGGACAGGTGATTGTGGCTATTTCTGGATCCCAGATATGATTCAAATCAAGGGAGCCTTTCTGATGGCCTGAAGGACTGTGCTCTGCCCAGGGTGTGTGCCCTGACCTGAGGGACTGATATCTGCCCAGGGTGTGTGCCTCGACCTGAGAGGCTAAGAAAGAAACCCACTAGGTGGGCCGATGCTTTTCCTTTGAGATGCTGGGGAGGGAAGTGAGGGCCTGACAGGCAGGCATCCACCCTCTGCCCGCCATGTTCCAGCCCTGGATGCACCTCTCACTCACCTGTTTTGGTGACTTACCAAGTGTAGTTTATCCCTATTCTACAGGACTCCATGCTAGAAGCGAGTAGCTTATGAAGCAGAATCTACAAAACAGTTAAGAATGCTTTGCATTGGTGTTCTCATCAAAGCCTTGGCAATGTGGGCATGTGCGGGCATGTGTGCCCGTGTGCGCCCGTGTGTGTGTGTGTGTGTGTGTGTGTGTGTGTGTGTGTGTGTGCATACACACACGCGTGCCTCTGTATAGGAGTTCCTTTTTCCCTGGTAGGGAAGGGTTAATCTCACAAGTCCTCTGAAGAAAGAAAGATACCTCCAAGAAGACTCTGAGAACAGAGGGAAAGTGTCACCTCACCTCTCAGAGTCTAAATATGACTTTAAAATACCGATGATGTTATCTGCTGGGGGGGACGACTAGATTTTAGGTTCTAGGACAGAAGGCTGGTTTTCCCAGTTGCATATTCAGTGCATTAGCCCAACAGTGCTCACCCGCCCCCTTTTAATTTGTAAGGGGACCCAAGTCTCTCCATAGACTGCCAATGAATGTGTCTTTGTGGCTGTAAGGTGATTTAACAAATCACCTTTTATATTTAGGTAACTCTTTACAGGGAGTTGATACATTCACTGGTTTGTGCACCACCGGGGAGATAATTGTAAAGCAGTGACTGTAATACAATGTGGTAATGTTATACTCTCTATATGATATTACATATATCATAGCTATACAGATAGAATAGTGAATAGCACATTGTATATGGTATTACATTTATCATAACTACATCTATAGATTTGTCTCCAGACATATTTCTGGAGCCCTGGGTGGCCTCAGATTCCTGCAAGGCTCCTGCTTCAACCTCCACAGCACCAGGATTACAGATGTGCTGCATCACTTCTGTCTGGGAGGAGGACGGTGCGAGCATAAGAGGTGAACAGTTCTTCGGCTGTGACCATTTCTGTTCATATAATTTCCCCAGGTACTCAGGCTATCCCAATTTTTGTACTTTCTTAAAATTCTGGGCTTCTTTCCTTGTAGAAGTTGAGTAATAGAGAGGTAAGGTAGACCTAAGGCAATGGGGCAGGGAGGCCTCTAGCACTTTGGTTCCTAGTCTGCAGGCCTCTCTTCATGTTTGTGCCTTTCAAACTGGTTGAGACTGACCCGTAGTGAGACCTAAAAATAGAGAGAGGCAGGCCAACCGCCTGCAGGGCGCCACACAGAGTGACTACAACCCTTTCTCTGGGTTCAGCAGGCCTGCTTGGACAGTAGAACACTGAAGGTGTTTCCTTCATTGCTGCTTTGCTGCAGGAGTTCTCGGGGGAAACATCTTAGAGCAGAGGTTCTTAGCCTGTGGGTTGTGACCCCCTTGTGGGCCAAATGCCCCTCTCCCTGGGGTTGCACACCAGCTATGCTACATATCAGATATTCACATCAGATATAGTCCATGGTAGCAACAAAAGCACGGTTGTGATGCAGCAAGGAAACGGATTTTATGGCTGAGGGTCAGCATGAAGAATTGTATGAAAGGGCTGCAGCATTAGGATGCATGAGAACCAGCATCTAAGAGAGAAGCCTGTTAGTTCCATGAAGCCTCCTCAGAACGCTCTGAGCAGCCACACTCTCCCCCACTCTGCGCTTTCTCAAGTCTCTGAGTTAGTCGCCAGGCAGAAGCAGGCAGCGTAGAGGTGTCTGTCTCAGAGCACGTGACTACAGAAGCAGTAGAGGAACTCCAGAGAGAATCAACCTCTATTACATTTAGAACAAGTGCTTTACATTTGACTCAACAGCCGATGTTTAGATTCAGTGTCTCACGCTGTAGTACAGCTTGGCCTGGAGTTCGGTGCTGTAGCCCAGACGGGTGGCAATCCTCCTGCCTCAGGGCCTCTAAGTACTGGGATTACAAGGGTGAGCCACCAGGTCTGGCCTCAACAGTTAATGTAGGCTACCAAAAATTATTTAGTTCTGATACTAATATAATGTCTGCTCATTTATAAGCAAATGGATACAAAGATTTGTATGTGTTTGCTGTATGTGTTACATTTGTTAAGAACGGAATTTGAACTAGAATATCATTGCCTGCCTTTTTAAAAGAAATGACGTCTACATTGGTCACACAGAAGTCGGGAAGTAGTCCAGATACAACTCGCAGCAGCTGTTGTGGCCTCTGCATCACAGGCGCCCGCATCATGGCCACACCCTCTTTCAAGATCATATGATACATGGTCAAAGATGGCTGTAGGCTGCAGCAGATATGACAAAGGGGGATGTCAGCTGGGGATACCGTCTGAGGAGCATGTGAGTCCCACCCAACATCTTCTGCTGTGTCTAACATTTCAACCCTAATGTGAGGGGGCTAGAGACAGATTTTCAGTTGTGTCTCTCAGTCAACATGGGGGCTGTCTTTGACTAATAAGAGTAGACCATGAGTATGGAGTCAACGGTTGTCATCTACACAGTGGAGTGCTGTGCTCAGCACCACATTTCCACCATGCTGTCTATGTTGCCTCTGTCTGCTTTGCCTATAAAGTGTTGAATTCCAGTTTCAGGTAACATCTGGTCCTTTCCATCTATAGTTGGACAGACTTAACTCAGCCTGTGAGCTCACCACCTTTAACATCCCTGTTCTGAAGTCGTAATTGCAGAAATCTTGCTATGGAGGAAAGCTGACCAGGGCTTGATCTTCCTGTGGAGGGAGGGCACATGACAACTGTGTTTGTCTGGGAAACAGTGGTCTCTATTTGTCTAGCACTGTCCACTTTCTGTGGGGTTCTCATCACTGTGTCCATTCCCCCTGGAATGTGGGAAGAGGAGAGAAACTCCCAGTAGAGAGGTCTCCTCTGTGGTCCTTCATCTTCCTCGTCTATTTGACTGAATTTAGAGTCTCCATGGGAGCCTAGCTCCTATGGTACCAGTGACTTGTTTCCAGAAAGGTTGAACTAAAGAGGGAAGACCATCCCTGACTGTGGGAGGTGCCACCCCACAAGCTGTGGTCCTGGACAGAACAAAGAGGAGAAATGAAGTAGAACACCCAGCATTCTGTTTGTGTTCCTGACAGGATGTGATGCGATCAGCTGCCTCACACCCCGCTCCCAGGCCTTCTCCACCATGGTGGGCTGTATCTTTAAACCCTGCCTCCCCCACAAACCCTCTCCTTCAGCTACTTCTGGTCAGGTATTTTTTCACAGCCATGAGAAAATTAACAAATTTTCTCCCTCTGGTATCTATTTCCCCGTGGCTTTATGGCCAAAGGATAAAGAGGAAGCTATGTAGTCACATCAGTTGTGTTTTAGGAGGAAGAAAAGCTTAGGTGTGCTCAGGAGGGTGGGATGGATGTGGGCCTGAAATGCTGGGAGCAATGCATCCTGGGATTTCTTTGTAGCAGGCAGAGTGATGGTTGACCTTAGTTGTCAGCTTGCTGGGACTTATAGCCACCATGGAAATAAATGTCCAGGCATGTATTTGTGTAGGGGGGTGTGTAGGGGGGTGTTCGAGATCGGATCGGAAGACCCTCTCTGAATGTGAGTGGCACAGTCACAGTGGTTGGCATCCTGGACTGAGTAAAAGAGGACATTGAGCTGAGCACCGGGGGACATCCCCCTCTGCCTCCCCACTGTGGATGCCTGTGACCAGCATCGACTCTGCTCCCAAAGCATGAGCCCCAACAGACTCTTGCTTGCCCGAGTGTTTCGCTCAGGTATTTTGCCCCAGTGACACGGAGAGTAATTAATGCAGTCAGGTGTGGAGGCAGATGACATCACAGGGTTCTCTTAGTTCTGCACTAACCACATTATAGATGCTGCACAGATCCAGCCACAGCCTGGTGTTCTTGGACATGTGAGCAATGCTCTGTGGGTTTCCCAGCCAATGCACACAGGGTTGAGATTGTGATGTGAGCCCACTGTATGTTTCAGGATCTCCTTTCCAAGCTTTAGCCATTATGTGAAAATGTCCCATGTTTACCTTTGCTTGTGCTGGGGGCAGCATCGAGGATTCAGTATTGAATCTCATCTTAAGGTCTTCCAGGGCTAGAGGGGTTGCTCAACTGTTAAGAGCACTGGCTGGTCTTCCAGAGGATCAGGGAATCTTGTTTAATATTCAGCTTATTTCAGCTTCTACAACTTCACCTTCTATGCTCCCATCATGCTCCATTTCTGATCCTGCTACTTCCCATGGCAGTGGTGCGATTCTTTATCTTGCCATTGTAGATGAATCTTCTCTCTGCTGTCTGGGCTGGGCTTTGCCCTATGGATCACAACTGGACTTTCTTCTTGTGTTCCACCCCTGGACAGTTTCCACTAAGCCCCTTCTACTCAGCCCCAGCCCCTTAGCTCTCTGCCCTTGATCACTCAGTCACTAGAAGGTGGCCAAGGGGGTTCTTTTCAGGGGGACTGGCCGGGTTGGTTTTATCTTATTCCCTCTCTTTCAAAATAGGCTGGGTTTGAAAGAGTGAAGAACTCATTCTCATGTTCCCAGATCTCCCAGTACAGACGTTGTCTCTTGTAGAGGTCACGGGTTTCTTGACTTGGATGGGTTCAGTTCCGTGAGTCCTTCTTCTTCTTCAGCAGTTCAGTGTGGAGCTGGTGACCTGCCAGCCCGAGGTGTACATTCCTTCCAGTGCAGCGAGGCTGGGTGCAAGGCCACATTAACAACACTGTCTAGATTTTAATTTCTTCAGGTTTATTTGCTCTATGTAGATGAGTGTTTTTCATACACATATGTATGTGCTCTGTGTGAATTCCCAAGGAATGCAGCTGAGGGTGTTGGATCCCCAAGGACTAGAGTTACAGACTGTTGTAAGTGGCCACGAGAGTGCTAGGAACCAGACCTGGAACCTCTACAAGCCAGTACTCTTAACTCCTGAGCAACCTTTCTAGTCCCAAGACTATATAGCTTTTCCACCAAGCTGCTGGTGGTCATTTTTAACCCTTTCTCCCACTTCCTGTCTCATGTTGGCAACAATGTCACAGATACTCATTGACCCTATCTTCTCTGTGGGTGCATGATCCATTTTCCAGACCAAGCAGGAACACATTACCTCAGCGATGCGATCTTTGCCACTGATTCTAACTCTTGGGGCGTCATGAAAACAACAGGTATCTCGAACAGGAGGGATTTAGTAGAAAGCCTTGAAGGCAGTGTTGCTAACTATGGAAAGATGGGGCTCGTGAAGGGGTGAGCAAATGCAGACTCTCAGGAACTGGGGTTGGAGGCAGAGAGCTGAGTGTTTCCGAGCCCACTGCTGGATGTGTGTGCAGTGATGCACAGGAACTTATTCGAAGACACTATGAATCTTACGCGTGGACACATCTGCCACCAGGGAAAGATGGCCACCCCTTCCATTTGCCTCATCTCCTAATGGGTCCCTCGTTGACAGAGTCTGAGCTGTGCCCTGTCACTGTGGTTCCAGGCTTCTCTCCTGAGATGAGGGCAGTGGAGCTGGTGGAGTGGACAATGAACTCCTTGCATTCCACCCCCCCACCCTACCCCCCCCCCACACCGACCTTGTCTTGCCCCCACACCAATCCTACTCACTGGATTTTAGCCAGAAAAACCATTTTCAGTACACTTGGTTCTCTTAATCAAAATTCTAACAGATTCCCATTTCCACCAAGTCAAAATAAAAACAGACACTTGCTCTCCAGTGGCCTGAAGGACACTGTAGCGGCCTCTGCCTCTTCAGCCTCACTTCTCTCATCTCCCCCCGACACCCCAACATTGTACTCTTTTTGCTCCTTTTCTTAAGGTATCCCACTCTTTCTATCTCGGGCCTTCACAAGCTTTTCCAGTTTCTGAATTCCTCAGCCTAACAACCTTCCACTAATCTTTCAGGTGGCATCTGAACGTGGCTTTCTCTAAGAAGCTCTTCCTGGTTTTGCATACCACACTCAGCTTCTAGAATGATCCCTTGCACCTGCTCTTGTTTTGAAGAATAATTCTACCATTGTGTTGTTTCTTTGCTTTTTGGTGTGTGTGTATGTGTGTGTGTATGCATGTATGTGTGTCATATGCATGCGAATGTGTGTGCACAGATGTGTGTGTGTGAGCACATGCACATGTGTGTATGTGTGTGCTCAGTGTGTGTGCGTGCGAGAGTGTGTTTCTAGAGCTGAGGTCAACATTGGATGTCTTTATTGCTCTCCTTAATGTTTTGAGACGGAATCTTTCCACTGAACGTGTAATCCACCAATTTAACTCGATTGTCAGGTTAGTGAGCTCCTAGGATCTGTCTGTCTCTACCAGCAATGCTCAGAACTGGGATTATGGACATACCATTGTGCCTGTTTCTCACATGGGGACTGGGGATCTTAACTCTGGTCCTCATGATCTTTCACCAAGCACTTTATCCACTGAACCAGCTCCCCAGCCTCACCTAGAGCTTGAAAGGCCCATGAGACTTCATTCTCTGTTGTCCCCATTAGTCTCTGAGATCAGTGAAGGCAAGCACCTCATCTGATCATTTCTGCATTCCCAAGTCTGAGGCAGTGTGGCCCTCAGAACAGACTCCCAAAGTCAGTGCATGAAGCCATCTATGTTGCAGAAAATCCTTGAATAACAAGGCTGTTTATTTCTAGGCTGTGTGATACCTGAAGGGTCCTGGTGCCTGTTGGGGGTTAGGAATATAAAGCGGCTCTCCATTCTCCTGTGACCTTGCAGGATTCACGCATTGTTGTGGCTCTTGTGGACAGGGCTACCGTCACTGTGTGGGGGCTACTGACTGCATCCTTGTTTCATGGTTTTGCCAGGCCTGTGCTGATTAGGAGGTGTTTAGCATATAGCAGGAAGTCCAGTGGCCTGACAGGGACCTTACAGAAATGGTGAGAAGTCCCAGTGGGGGTGTGTCCCAGTGGCTGTGTCCCTGGAATTGTGGCTGGCCATCATGCCAGGGATGGACGTGTTCTGCGCCCAGAAGACAGAGGGTCCCAGACAGCAAGCCTCAGTGGCCTAGTGAGTTGGCATGTGTCATGCACAGATCTTTTTCTCCTGTTCACAGTATGTTAGGGTACCAGAGAGACTTCTGAGACTAGAGCTGGGCCAGCTAAATTCCAAGGTGTGCCAGTGGCCAGGGACTGAGAGGTGATATACAGGCCAGGGCTCTCAGGGGCCCATGAGTGAGGAGTGGGCATGGAGTCTGCCAGGATGTGCTGTTTTCCCAAGTCTAGCGGGCTTTGTGGCTCACAGGAGGAGGTCTTGGGGCACAGCCAGAGAGCCTGGTTACCAGGAGTGCAGAAAGAAACAAGCAGTATGCCAGGCTGGAGGAGCAGAGTGGTACAGTGGAGGACCACAGAATGAAGAAGGCAGCCCACCAGAATGCAGGGCTGGAAGTAGAAAGTGCCACAGATGAGTGTGGGAGTGGGGTGTGGGTGACCGTGGGCATGATGAGACAGCTCTTGGGGTAGTCCGTCTCCCTGACAGGCTGCAACAGGGTGAGAACTGTTTCAACTGTCAGCCCTAAACCAACCTTACACTTGTCCTGGCGCTTAGCAAACACAGGATTCCCACTCTCAAAGTCACGTAGGCAGTGTTGAGCTTCCTGGTCCAGAGGTTGCGAAATCAGAGTATACTTCCTGAACTTGAGGTACCCTGGTGGGCACCACGAGCAACAGGTCGGCAGGCTGTGTGGCGATCTGGGGAGTGCAGCTCTGTCCTGGCACTGGTCCTCAATGTTAATGATTTTGCCACATTAGGAACTTTGCTTCAGACACATCACACAGGTAGAGGAGCAGATACAGCACAGATTTGTATCCTCTATTTCTTAAGATTTTTGTTGCTGCCCAACTGGTAGGGCCCTGTGGGCTTGAAAAGCAAGAGGACCTGGGCTCACACTCAGAAGATGGAGACAGGAGGATCAAAAGTTCAAGGTCATTCTTGGCTACGTGGTGAGTTCAAGGCTAGCCTGGGCTATGCAAGATCCTGTGTTAGAAACTAGGGAGACAGCTCAGTCAATAAAGAGCATGCCATACAGCATGAGACTTGAGTCTCAGCTCCAGAACTCATGTAAAGAGTCCCAGAGCTAGAGAAGTGGAGGCTGGAGGATAGCCAGGGCTTGCTGCTGGCCAGCCTAGCTTAATTGACAAGCTATGGTCCAACGAGAGACTTAATCTCAGAGAAGGTGGGTTTGGAATTTCTGAGGATGACAACTGAGGTTGACCTTTGGCCTCCAAACAAACATGCATATCCATGCATGTACACGTGGACACACATGTATGTGTACTCAGTCATACAAGTCTCCACCCCAAAGCAAATGAACAGAAATAAAATTGAAACCATGAGGACCTTGGTTTAGATGCTATGTTCCCCTGACCTTGGGTAAATGATCAAGGGGTTTTGTTTTCCAGAAAGGGACACAGAGGGAGTACTGCTGGTGGCACCGTCTGTGATAATGCAGCCTAGTGGCTGAGCAAAGGATGGCTACCATGATTTGTGAGCTCCCTGGATGAAAGCAGCGGTGGCCTAGGCAACATAGATGTCTATGAAAGTGATGAGTTAGATAATGTACTTCAGACAGAAACCTGTTGCTTTCAGCTATGCAATGACGATGATGATGATAATGATAAAGATGGTAATGGTAATAATGAGGACAATAATGGTGATGATGATGGTGAAAGTGGTGATGATGATGTTAGAATCTAAAACAGCTTAATAGAAGAACCAGAAGGCCACACCCACCATTGTGGATTTCCATGAATGCCATGTGGTTAGGAGCCCACTGCGTCTCATGTGCTGGCAGGAAGAGCACAGTACTGGCCATCACCTTGTGTGTTTTTATGCCTGCTATTCAGACCTCTCTGAGAGATCACAGAGCTTTTGTGCAACTGATGTGGATGAGAAGTGTCCTGGCAGCCCGTCACTCGTCTTACGTGGACTCATCTTTTAAGTCTTAGGTAAACGGTATAGTGGAATGAAGTGCTTGCTAGGCCATGACAGGCATTCTGACATCCTCCTTTTTTATGTCAGCTCTTCTAATAATGAAAAGGAACTTTTTTGGTGTGTGTATGTGTGTGATGTGTGTGTCCATGTGTGTGTGTATGTATGATGTGCCTATGTATGTCAATATCTGTTCATGTATGTATATGCATGTGATATGTATATGTGTGATGTGTATATATGTCTATGTGTGTGATATGTATGTGTCCATATGTCTGTTTATGTGTGTATTCCACAAGTGTGTGTCTGTGTGTGTTTTCCTGGGGTTTGATCTCGGAGCTTTGTTCTTGCATTAATTTGTCCTAGGAGGCATGTGTAAACATCTGTTGCCTCAGAGAAGGCACCAAAGTAAACTAGTGAGTTTACTGGGCATGGCGACGGGGCACAGGTGAGGAGTTACTTACAGGAGGGTGAGTGGCCCTCAAAGAGCTGAACCATCACCAAGTCCCACCTCATCATGGATATCAACCTCATAGAAGCTGAATCATGTAGTCACCTGTCAAATTCTCAGGCAGTTTGGCTCCTCTCCAAGTATTTGTTACTGTTTGTTTAACTTGGGGGAAGGGCCTTAACAGCCTTGTAGGTTTCAGGAGCTTCCTGAGACTTGTAAGTTTTATTTACTTCACGAGTCCTATGAGTCTCTTCCTTTCCTCTTGGGTGGATTGTTTCCGTTTAGATGAGCTATCTAGACAACAGTTGCATGCGCTAAGCAAGTGTGCTCCCATGGAGGTACATTTTCAGCCCTTTTGTAATTTTTATTTTGAGACAGTGTCTCACTAGGTAGCCTGGTCTGAATTTGAGCTTAACTCTGGAACTCAGTCAGCGATGAACTTGTGAAAGCCTTTCTTTGGTCTCCTGAACTGTAGAGATTACAGACTCTGCCACTGCATAAAATTTCAAGAGGAGGTTTTTTTTTAGTGGTTATTCTGAGTCACTCTTAAAGCCTTACAAAAACTAACTCATTAGATAACTCAACACACCTTTGGATGAATACTGGGATCAGGCCTTCAGAAAATGAGGAAACTGATACACAAAGTTACTTCTTGTTTATTCCTGGGAAAGGGCCTTTTTAGGAACCTTGTAGGTTTCAGGAACTTCCTAAGGCTTGTAAGTTTTATTTACTTCCTGAGTCCTATGAGTCTCTTCCTTCCCTCTTGCAGAGATTGTTTCAGTTTAGATGAAACATCGAGACAACAGTTGCATGTGCTAGGCAAGTGCTCTCCCATGGGTTACATTCTAGCCCTTTTGTAATTTTTAATTTGAGACAGTATCTCACTAAGTTGCCTGGTCTGAATGTGATCTTAACTCTGGAGCCCAGTCAGGGCTTGAACTTGTGAAAGACTTCTTTGGCCTCCTGAGTAGTACAGATTTTAGACTCTGCTACTGGGTACAACTTCAAGAGGACTTTCATAGAGGTTATTCTATACTACCGTCTTAGAGCCTTACAAATGCTAACTCATTAACCAACCCTTTGGATGGATACTGGGATCAGGCCATCAGAAAATGGGGAAACTGAGACACAAGCGAAGTGATTGGTTTTTGAGGCATAGAGACTCAGTAATGCTGAGAGCAGGGTCTGAAGCAGGCAGGAGACTGCAGGTACCATGCTCAGGTACACAACTCCTCCATATGATGCCATACCAGAGCGCCCACAACATTCCCATCCATCTTCCATCTATGATTTTTGTTTGAGGTTCACCATGCCAAAAGGTGGATGGCCTTTGGGGTTGGAAACTCTGAGCCCAGGATTTAACTGTTGACCCATCTATTTGTCTGAAAAAGGCGAAGTCTTGACCAGTCTGACAGCTGCTGGCCACGTGTGGTTACTGAGCACTCGAAATCTGGTTAGCTAAACTAAGGTACTGGGTTTTTCATCGTATATAATTTTAGCCAACTTAAATTTACATAGCCACAGGTGGTTAGTGGCTGTCCTGTTGCACAGTGAAAGTCCAGCTGCTTCAGTCATTTCTAAATACCAGAAGCCAGACAGCTTCTCAGCGTGTTCTTTTCCTAGCTTGTGTGGGATGTATTTGTGTGGGAAGAAAAAATATTAATTATGAAGCATAAGTTCAGGCAAGGAAAGAGAAATGGCAGCCATCACCCTCTCTAAGCTTTGTGATCTGACAAATGTCTGTCTGTCTATAATTTATCCATCTGTCTATCTATTTATCTGTCATCTATTACCTATCTATCATCTATCTTTCCATCTATCTATCTATCTATCTATCTATCTATCTATCTATCTATCTACCTATCATCTATCATTTCTCTATCATCTATCATCTATCTTTTTATATACCTTATCTGTCTATCATCATCATCTATCTAACTATATCTGTCTATGATTCATTTAATGCAGAAAGCAATGGGCTTCACTATAACATTTTCGTCTACCTATGTTATGGTACCTTGCTCTCCCCCTGCCTGCTCACTCCCTCTCTCCTCTCCTCAATGGTCTTCCCTCCATACAAAGGGGTTGCTTTGTGTCACTCCCCACCCAATCCCACATATGAGGGAAAATCCTTTTGTCTCTGCATTGCCCTCTCTCACACACCCCCCCATTGGACCCCTGCACCGTCTAGTCTCCTTTCAACTCTTATCTGTCAGACTTATTTGAATTTTACTGGAAACCAAATAGTATAACATATCAAAGCTTAAGAATAGTGGTCTTGAATTTGTTGTGAATGTTCTATCTACTTCTCGTGAGTAAATGGCAGCACCATAACTTTAATGGTGCATTACAATGCCATGCATGTAGTAGTCAGGGTTAGATGGAAGTAGTGGTGTGGTAGTGAATGTTTAACTGGACCTCAGGGAAAAGCATGTCTGTATGTGCAGTCTGAAAGATGTGTAGAAAACACATACAGTGATGTGCAATAATAAAATATGCATTGCTCACATAAATTCCATGAAGCTGATTAATTCTCAGTGAATGGTTTTATTGATTTCTGCTGACCCTGTATCCTTTGCCAGCCTACAGTTGCAATTAATTCATAAATGTAATTCCAACATGAAAGTTGGTTGAGACTTTTGTTTATTTTAGTGATTAAGGTGAAAGTACTACGGAGAAAAGACTTTTTAAAATAACCTTAGTCATTTGTTAAATACAGGAGCAATTAGTAACAACTCTCACACAATGGGAAATGGTTTTTCTGCTTTCTTGTGTGTTACTCACAATGCAAAGTTCCGATGCGACACAGTGCTAAGTACAATCAACATGACACATGATTTCTCTGGCCTAATAACCAAGAAAACCAACCCCTGAAGTTTCTGCCAATTTTCATAGTGTAAATACTTGCAAGAGACTCTCTACCAACAATGTATCAGTGAAAGTGGAGGTGGGGGATTACAGGCAGGGAGGAAGCAGAAGAGACACTTCCTTGGCTTGGTGTGGAATTTACCTGATCGTCATCAGCTACAAGAGTTAGAAACACCTGGAGTGCTGGCTTGTGAAATGCAGGGTATGATATTGAATGGACTTTACAGCACAATTCTCTGATTTGGACAAATGTTGAATGAGGGTAATATTGTCACCTGGAGGCTGAGACTGCGTGAAGATCAGCCTAGGCCTCCAGGCTCTGAGGCAGGAACAACTGAAACCAACAGAACAAAAGAAACCCAAGAGCTCCCAGCAGCTAAACTAGGGGAGCTACACCACCGAGGCCACAGTGATCCTTCTTGTGAGGTGAGAGATGGGCTTTATTCTCTCTCATTGGCCCTGTGGCATTGAGACCCAGGACCTCTGAAATGTAGCTCTCCTCCTGTGTAGTGTCTCAAGCACAGAGGTGTTTCCCCTGTTCTGTAGCAACACAAAGCAGGAGCAGACGGAAGCGAGCCTTATTGACTCCTGACTCTTGAAGACAGACCGGAGCCCAGTAAATATTTGTAGAAAGACTAGATGACCTCACAGAATGGGGCTACTGTTTGTGGTGGAGTAGCTTTTAATTTCTACATGACTAAATTTTTACTCTGTGATCATATATTAATATATTATCAAATTTGAATGGGTATGCTACTAATAGTCTAAATACTCACTAAAACTACGTCTTAGAGCCAGATGTGCTGCTGTGAACCTGGGATCCCATACTTGGAAGGCTGAGGAAGAGGGTCATTCACAGATAATCACTTCTGTAGCACCACACCAAGACACTTTCATCTATCGTTTCAGCTAATGTATACTGGTGTAACTTTTAGTGACCCACCTACTCTCTGTTTCTGTGGAGTTACCCATTTGGATATCTCATGTGCACAGAACCATGTGAGTCATTGCTCTCTACAGTTGAGTTCATTTCCTGTTTTCAGGGTTAATCCTTGCAATAGCATACAATATTTTACTAGTTTTTTTTTTTTTACTGCTAAACCACATTGCATTGCATGACTATGGCACTTTTATTTGCCCACTTAGCAGTTGATAGAATCCAGGGCATGTTCTTTTTTTTTTTTTTTTTCATTTTTTATTAGGTATTTAGCTCATTTACATTTCCAATGCTATATCAAAAGTCCCCCATACCCACCCACCCCCACTCCCCTACCCACCCACTCCCCCTTTTTGGCCCTGGCGTTCCCCTGTACTGGGGCATATAAAGTTTGCGTGTCCAATGGGCCTCTCTTTCCAGTGATGGCCGACTAGGCCATCTTTTGATACATATGCAGCTAGAGTCAAGAGCTCCGGGGTACTGGTTAGTTCATAATGTTGTTCCACCTATAGGGTTGCAGATCCCTTTAGCTCCTTGGGTACTTTCTCTAGCTCCTCCATTGGGAGCCCTGTGATCCATCCATTAGCTGACTGTGAGCATCCACTTCTGTGTTTGCTAGCCAGGGCATGTTCTTTTGAGCGCTCATGAATGACATTCTGAGCACCAGGCATGAGGCTGTGTGCACTTGCTTTCAGTTCTCTAGGATGTGGGCTGGGGCAGATGCTAGTTACATAGTAACTGAGGGACAGACAGCTTTGCGAAAGGGCTTCAGCCCCCACTGCATTCTTGCCAGAAGTGTATGAAGGTTCCGTTTCCACCACATGGTCAGGGAAGTTACCAGCCACAGAAAGGTGTGATGAATGTTAAATCGACTTCTCAGTAAGTGTAAACCTTTTAGGATTTGACCAAAAATTTGTATTCAAAGGCATAGTTTTAGTTACAACCTTATAAATCTAAATGGTTTGTAAGAATAAAACTTCCAAGTGTAAGACTAAAACTTCCAGGCTTTACCATGCAACCAAGAGCACAGAGCAAGGATCTCAGGCTGGAAGGGTTTAACTGTCTTTCTTAGGGTGCTCCTAAAACTTGAAGTAAATTTACAGTACATGTTGTGGGGGTACACTCTTGTTATCCCAGTACTTGGGAGATACAGGCAAAGGGATCAGGTGTTCAGGGCCAGTCTTAGCTACAGGAGACCCATGTCAACAAAAACAAACAAAACAAAGTAACAAGTGGCTGTTGGGGTGGAGGGGGGTGTCTTAATTCTGAAGGTTTCTGGAAGCAGTAATGCTTGAGCACTGGTTCAGTCAAGAAATCTTGTAACAAAAATAAAAAAACAATATGTAGCATAGAGGCTGTGAAGAGACAAAGGCAGGAAGATACTCCAGAAGAGGAATGGAGATGCTCCTTCAAACAGGACATATGTGCTACTGTGTTTCCATATGACCTGACACAGCCAGACAAGCCCTTACTTCTCTCTCTCCCCATTCGACACTGAACTTTTAAGTGTCTCGTGACACTAGAAGAAGCCACTGCATGCTGGTGTCTGTCATATAATTTGCACTCAATATATGTTGTTTGTTAAAGTTAGTATTAAAGTAACAAGTCCCAAAACTTAACATTTTGGAAATAGTATTCGATGTGGAGCATATGTCTAAGTTTTGCTAGCCAGATTGTGGGATATCCAGTTACGTGGTCACTGTGCCTCGATGTAATAGAATAATATTGGGCCCAAGTGGGCACACATAGACACATAGATGCATATACATGTGGTCACACATGCACATATGTACACACACATACACACACACATATACACATAGGCACACACACTCAATTCATCCATATTAGGCCTGGAGATTCAAGGAAAAGTTCCAGAACCCAAACCCTTCTGTGTATTGTGTTGCGTGTTGTGTATGTTCTCAAGGTCTGTCACCCCTCACTCCTTCAGAAGTAGTGAAAGAACACATGAGCCTTGCACTATGTTAGAGTGTCCTGTCTCAAACTTGAAGTTGAGTTCTGCCACCTGAATGCTGTCCTAACCTTGGACATCTACTGTGATTTGTAGCTCTCTCTTGATTGTGTCAGAGGGCTCAAGGTCAAGTTCCTATCAGCCATAAGGAGGAAGCACTTGGAGAGAGTGGGGTGACTTCAGAACAGCCCAGGAGTGCTTCTCTTTGCTTGCCCAACATGCACGTATTCCATACACATAGCCTGCCTGGGACAGCGCTCCTTCACTGGGTTTCAGTTCTGAGTGGCACATTACAATAAAGGCTTTAGGACCATACACCCGACCCAGTCCAGCACCTCATGGTTTTATATTTAACCAGTTATCGCTTTATATGCAGATGCTACAAAACTGGTTTATTTTTTCCACCTAAGCTCATTATTTTATTTCCTTAGGAGTGACAATGTTGTTTAATTATCATGAACTATAGTTTAAACATCTTTCCCAAAGAGCTGTTCACAAGTGCCTATTAAGAAGCCCAATTAAAAGATACACTTTTTAACTTTTGTACAAATCTTTGCATTGTTTATAGTTTGGGAAGCCATCTATATCATTATAAACTATCTCCTTGCTAAAAGATGTTAAAGAGGACTGTGCGGCAGTAAGAGCCAAGATTTTAAACTCTACTAAAAACAAAACAAACCAACAAAGAGACTTTATCTATTTATGTTCATTAAAAAAACTAATAGTGATATATTATTTTAAAATATCATACAGTTAATATATTTGGAGTTATTTAAAATTTATATTGAGAAAAATGTATGTATTTTCAGTATTGCTGTTAACAAACATCTACACAAGACTGTTTAACTGATTGTTGTTTTATATCAAACAACTTTTATAATACTCATTTTTAATTGTTACAATATTTAAATTTTAAAGAATATAATAAAAAATGAAAGGTATTGCAGGTTTTGAAGGGGGGCCTCTCCGGAAGGAGTTGGGGTACAAAAGGGAAAGAAGCATGTGATGTAAGTCTATTTACTCAAAATATGTTTTTATATGTTAACAAATTCAGGTAAATTGAAATTATGTATCTCTTTTCATCGTAATGCAAAAAAACTTAAAGGGAAAAAAACAAAAATAAAATGGGGACTCATTAGAGACTTAGGCACACACACACACACACACACACACACACAAAAGACTGTGCAGAGCCGAGAATGAAGATTTTGAGTGACTTTCAGAAGGAGGCATAATACAGCTCTTGATTTTTCTAGACTTTTCCTGCGAACCGAGGAAGGGAGGGCCATCAACATAATTATCAGTGCATTCTAGTCTGGGAAAGTCAGAGGCAGGCCGGGCTGGAATCACTCCTGGGACTCTCAAGTCTGATGTCACTTGTTTGGCTCGGCTCCCTTGAAAACTATTCACCGGCCAGTGTGAACAGGTCTGGAGAGAAGGCTAGGTGTCACAATCATTTCCAGGATGCCTTCAAGGAGCACAGTTCTTCAGCACTGCATTCTGGGTATCAGACTGACAACTGTCGAGTCTCAGGCACGACTTGGAAAGAAGCATATATATTTATATATTTACATATATATGTATACACACGTATTATTTAAAATCTCCGTGGCCATTCTAAGCACCCTCTCCTTTGAGCAAGTCCCCCCTCCCCCTTGGAGTCATGTTGGATGGCAGCTTGAAATGGGCTTCCATGAAAATACCAAAGCGAAACCACCATATCAACTTACTTTTTGATGCTGGCATAAAGCCCCAAGGTCAAGTGACTTATAGGAGAAAGGGCATATGGTCCCAGACGAGCGTCCACAGTGGCCTGAGGGGTATGGCAGCAGGTGGCAAGAGCTGGAAGCTGGCTGGTCACATTTCCATCTGCATACAGGAAGCCATTGGAGGCAGAGAGAGGAGAGGGTCCCGGCTATAAAACCCCAAAGCCTGTCCCCCAGTGATGCCCTTCCTCCAAAAAGGCTGAATCTCCTAACCTCCCCAAACAGTGCCACCCCTCTATGACCCAGAGCTAAATCTGTAGGAGAGAAGCAGGGAGGGGCCATCCCAAGATACCGAGCGTCTGTCGGTGCCCTGTGCTTCCCTGCTCTCCCGTAAGAATCTTATTCCCTCCGTCATGTCTGCCTTTCTATAATGGTTTCCTTGCTCCCTGAAGTCTTGGAGTTCATTTCTCTGCTTCTGTTCAGAGACACCTTCATAGAAGATTCCCACTGTAAGAGTAACACACACACACACACACACACACACAGCCTCCACACCATCTAACACACATCTATCAAATACTATGTGGCTGTCAGAAACCGCTCAGAGTCCTTAAGCTACAGCACACAAGGCAAGAGTGTCCCACAGGGCTGCCTTTTCTTTCCCATAGGGCATTCAACTTAGCTCGTGACAACATCCAGCCTTGAACATGCCTTGTGGGTCCCATGTTCCAAGGGGACATTTGTTATGCATTTCTCACATCAGGGCCATGAGATTCACTGGCCCACTTGCTGCAGATATGAAGAACACATCTTTTGTCTATATCTGGTCTAATATGCCTTACGTGACCCACGCGTGCAGCAGCAAATTGCAAGCAAACCAGCCATTGGGGTTGGAGCTCTGTGGAGGAGCATTTACCCAGTATGTACAAAGATGGGCTAGCCTTGGGTAAGAACACAACAGTGACAAAAATCTTCTTGTAAATGAAAACAAAACTGATTTTTTGTCTCACCTGAGATAGCGTTTAGCTGTTGCCTTTGGGGAGTGCTGGTACTTTAGGCTACAGTAGACAGGGGGTAAGAAGAGGGACTCTGCCCCGTTAGGCCTTTGAAAACTGGAAAGTTTTCTATGCTATTCGTAGGTCGGTGACCGCAGACTTGAGAGTGCTTTCAAGTGTGACTGGCATCCTTCAGATTCCCCTTGTGCGTTTCTTAACTCTAGACAATCAAAGGAGTGATAATTTGGTGGGGCTGGAGAGGAGAGATGGCTCAGTGGGTAAGAGCATTTGCTGTTCTTTCAAAGGATGAATGCTTGGGACCTAGCATTCACCTCAGGTGGCTCACAACGAGCTGCTGTGGATTCCAGCTCCAGCGGGTTTGACACTCTCTTTTGTTCTCTGAGGGCACCCACACTTATGTTCATAAACCCACCACCCCTACACACATATAGACATAACTTTAAAAGTAAAAATAAATCTTAAAAAAAAAAAACCCTGAGCTCCGTGGTTTGTAGCGTTTGCTCATTCCCATGGTGTAAACACTTCCACTGTGGCTGACCAAAGGCTCCAGGTCTGACTTCAGCGAAAGTGCAGGAGCTCAGAATTATCTACTGTTTCCCTTAAATGGGTCTATGGCCGTACATCACTTGTGAGAACAGTAAAAACCTAAAGAAAGTAGAGCAGCTAGGACACGGTAAGTGCGGGCTATTTATCACCTCTGCTTTAATACAATTTAGTTAATTGCAAATTATGCAGTTTAGATTTTAGCAATGGCTGTGCTTGACAGCTGGCTTGCAAAGTAGCTGGCAATTCATCATTTGGCTCAGAGCTGTCAGGGTAAAGACAGAGTAGCCATCAGTGATTCCCCCTGTTTTCCTTACTGCTCCGAGAGAGCTCACACGCTGGCCTTTCCTCCCAAACCTATCTGGAACCAACCCCTAACCCCTGCTACCATCACAGAGGGAATCCCACCCATGTCCCTGCTGAAGCCACCCACGTGCTGTCCCCTTGGGAGGCAGGTGTCTACAGCCTATCCTGTGCCCAGGAGCCGGTGTGCTTCTGCAAGTGTGTCCCCTGGCTCACCACACTGTGTCTTACATCCCTAGGAACCTCTGCCCACCTCCAAACCATCCAGCTGAGGCCTCCTGACCTCTCTCTTGCTCACACTGTCTCTCTGGAGCATCCTGTGCCAGCCACACTGATCACTCGTTCTTAACAGATCTGTCCCACAGGAACTTCAGGGCCCCAACATTTGCTCCCTCTGCCAGAAGTGCCCCCACAACATTTTAGGGCTGGCTCCTTTTTATCATTCAGGGTCCAGCGAAGTATCTCCTCCACAGAGAATCTCCTCTGACCATCCTAAGGTAATTCCTACCCCACATAGCTCCACCCCTCTGCCCCATCTCTAGTCTCCTGAACTCAGGCATATCACGCAGCTTCGGGATGTGTGGAAGCAGCTGTAGCTTTTCCCTCACAGGGTTGTGAGGATCCATCGAGTTAATATATGGAAACTTCGTTTGCTGCCTGGACTATCCTAAGCACGGCGCATGCTTAATTGCTAGACTTATTATCACTATTATTGAATATTATCAATGCTCCATCTCTGTGGTTATTAAAGCACTTGAACACTTGGCCTTGTCTAAAGGTATTGGTCTGTTTGTTTGCATTCTGTCTCTTCCTTTGGTGTTTGGGCTCCACGAGAACAGTAGGCTGGAACAGCTCACACGCTGCTGTGTTTTGGCACCCATCAGGGTCTGCCACACACTGTTGTAGTCGTTACTTCTGTGCCGCTGTAACAAAGCCACCTGAAAGAGACAGCTTAAGGGAGAAAAGATTTACGTAGGGTCCTAGTTTCAGAGGGTTTCAGTCTACAGTAACAGGAAGGCATGCCTGCATTGACAGTGGTGAAGCACATGGCACAGAGAGAGCCCTTACTTCATGCCGGTTCAAGAGTCAGCGGGAAGTCAGAGCCCAGGACCAAGCTCTAATATCAGTTGTAGTCTTCAAATTTGTAACTCCTACTTCTTAACTAGTCCCTGCCTCCTAAAACACTACATAGCCTCCCCAAATGGCACCCACGGTCCAAAAGCAAGTGCCTGAAATATGGCCCCATGGGGATGTTTCAGGATCAAACCATTACAGTATTTAAATATTTGTGAATGAATGTGTTTATAATGAGCAAATACAGAAATTAGAGGTGACACCATCCTAGCCTTGTGTTATTATTGGGAAGTATTGTCAAAAGGTCCTGTGATCAGCATGATTGTGAGGGCATGATTTCTATTAGAAAGCTAACCCCTTAGCAGGGCGTGGTGGTGCATGCCTTTAATCCCAGCACTCGGGAGGCAGACGCAGGCAGATTTCTGAGTTTGAAGCCAGCCTGGTCTAAAAAGTGAGTTCCAGGACAGCCAGGGCTATACAGAGAAACCGTGTCTTGAAAAAACAAACAAACAAACAAACAAAAAAACCTAACCCCTGGGCTTTCCCATGGACAGTGGAAGGTCTTAGTGTCAATCAGAAATGATGAGGCTAAACTTAGCTCCAGTCTTGACATCTAAACTATGATGACGTATGTCTTGTCACTCAAGATGGACAGGCCCAGATACAGAGGAACTAGAACTTAGGATCGCTGGGGCTTCTGAGAGCAGGGGCTGTGGGTGAGGAGCCTTGGCATCTGGTCCTTTTGGATGAGGCACTAGAGGTAGCCCCAAGATGCTCCCAGCACTCGCTTTTAGGATGATTTTGTTTTGTGCACATTCTACAAACCTTATTTTGAGACCAATTATCTTGGACCTGAGTTGTCAGTCAAGGTGATTGACCGGGCCCATTTCCACATTTGATCATTTTTCTTTCAGTGCTTAACATGTTGAAAGATAATGATGTTTGTTAGGGTTTTCTGAAACTCTCCCTGTGTGAATGTAGGAAGCCAAGCATCTTCACTGCGTGACGAGCTTTTCGAGGGAGGACTGTAGTGTCTTCTGTGTGATGAGGACCTAGAGGGGCCTGGAGCACTGAGTACCCCACATATAGAAAAGCCACAGATAGAAGTCAGGATAGCCACATTCAGAATAGAGTCTGAGAAGACTGGTGGCTGAGATCACATAGAGCAGGCATTGATGAAGCTCTGAGGAGCACCAAGGACTCCTCCATGTCCTTCTGATCCCTCTTAAGGGAGCACAGAGCAGAAGGAAGGCTGGCTTTGAGATTATACAATCATGGCTTTTGTGTACAGAACTAAGTAACTGATCCTAAGGCTGGCCTAGAAAGACCTTCAGGAAGCTGCTTATGTAATCTCTATGAAACGATCCCACTCCACAGCCTTACTTTTTAAAACCCCTTTACTTTATTTTAAAGAGAAGGAAAAAAAATGAGACAGGGTCTCGTGTTGTCCATGCTGGCCTTGAACTCACTGTGTAGCTAAGGTGAGCCTCTTCCTGCTTCTACTTCCTGAGAGCTGGGGTTACAGGCTGCCACCACCACCACCACCACCACCAAAGTTTTCTAATGTGAAAAGCATTAATAAAAATTGAATTTATGAGGATTAACTGAGATAGCCCCAAACCTAACATTTACTAAGTGTTCAGAACCTAGGGGCCTGACAGGATCTAGAATTGCCTAGGAGAAATGCCTCTGGGTAAGAATGTATGGGGCTTTCTGTATAGGGTTCATTTCGATGCAAAGGCCCAGCCTCAGTGTGAAAGGAACTGTTTCACAGGCTGGGGTCCTGGGACAGAAAGGAGAAAGTGGGCTGAATGCCCTGCTTCCTGACCACTGGTCCCTGGAAAGTACCTCTTCTAAACAGTGTTCCCGATTGGCTGTTCCCATCTGCATTGGTCTTCAGGCAGTCTTCAATTAGGTCCTCCTGCAGGAGATGCCTTTGCGGCTGCATGGCCTCCAGCGGTGTTTAGGCAGCTGTGGCTGCTGCCGCTGTTCCTCGCACAGTGTTTGTCTACAGCAGGGTAGATCTGGGCCCATCAGCACAGTGCACGGCAGATACAGGCCAGAGCTGTAGAAGAAGGAAATGGGGTGCAGAGGTTGGGGTCCTGTGAGGATTGACTATAGCGAGGGAGTTGGCGTGGCAGTGTGGTGATATGAAAGTGTAACAATGCCTGAGACCAGGGGATGGATGGGCGCCTGTGGATGAGCTGCTGGGCTGGGATTGAGTCTCTCCAAATCACTGGATGATATCAGTTATTGATTGGCATCTACGTCTCAGGGAAGGACAAAACTGAGCCCCCTGATCTACTAACGTGTCAGAACAGACAAGCTTGTACTTGGCTGCTGTTCAAGCCATGACTGGTGTGTTCAGGATATGTATGTAACATGGCCACTGAGTGACATCTGCCGCTTCTCATCGTGTAGATCGAGGAGTGGGTGGAGCCCACGCCTGGATGTTGTCAGCTCAGAGGCCGAGGAGTTCACAGACGGAGGGAGGAGGCGTTTTAAGAAGAAACCATCGTGGACTTGGAAGGGAAAGCTGCAGATGAGAGACGGGTGCACATGTCTAAACACAAACAGGCATGGTATTATCTTGTGAGCAGAAGAAAACCAAACCTTCAAGGATGTAAAACTGGTGCTAGATTTATCCTGAAGTGGCCGTGGCATGAAACCTTAAGAAATCAAAAGAATTAAAATTTCTAACATTTGAGAAAATGTCTTCTGACATCTCAGGAGTAGACTGATGACCTGTGAATGGTTCTGTGTGTGTGCGCGCGAGTGCTCATGTGTGTGCGTGCGTGTGTGCGAGCGTGTTTGCATATGTGCATGCGCGTGTGTGCGCATACGTGTGTGTGTGTGTGTGTGTGTGTGTGTGTGTGTGTGTGTGTGCGTGTGTGTGTTTCGGCGAAGGGGCAGAGTAATTTGGCAGAAAGGGGAAAAGTCAATATGAAAAGGGAAATCATCTGAAGTTGGGAAAGTGTGGAGGCGAATCACTCGGAATGAAGGTAAAGAATGAGTGAGATTCAATAAGGAACCAGAGACACTGAGACCAGAAGTGGCCAGGCCAGGGCAGACACAGAAGCCACAGTGCATGTCCAGCAGGGCCCCATGTAGTGGGCAAGTCAAGGCTTGTCTGTGGGGCCAGCTGTGAGAAAGAGTAAGGTCTAAGGAGGCCCTCTGAGATAAGTGCTCTGATGCTAATTTCTTTATGTGAGGGCTCCAAGGCATAGAGGAGATGATGGTGCTGGCTGGCGTCAAGTCCTGGGCAGGGGTTCCTGAACTACCTAGGACAGGAGAAAGCTGCATGAGGGAAGGAGCAAGCAGGCAGGGTGGGTGTGGGGATGTGCTGTGATTAGCCACCTGGGTCCTGCCTTGGCTTCCTCGAAATGGCGGGGCTACAGTCTGGCCATATCTGTCAGATAAACCCTCTGCTCAGTTGCTTATCCTCAGGGTGTTTTATCACAGCAACAGAAATGAAGCTGAACACATTATGAAGGCAGAGACAAAGACAGGGCAAGGTACAAGGGACACAACACAGAGAATGAAGAACTTGGAGCTCGTGATGTAGCAGAGAATAAAGAGAAGGTAGCATCCAAAAAAACAGTGAAGCGGTTGATGTGCATAGACCACTGTGGTTGATTCAGAGGCGAGCCTCTCGTTTAGTCAGAAGAAACCCGAGGCATAGATGTGAGTTCCTTCTTAATACAGATGAGGAAATGCGAGTTCAGAGAAGTTGCTGTTAACCGCACAGCTAGTAAATACCATAGCCAGGATTAGAACCACCGCCTGCAGCATTAGAAAGCCCACATCATTTCCATTCGCAGAACAGCTGCCTTGGGAGGGGAGCGCTCAGCCCGGGGTGTGAGAGAACATAAATGGCATCTCCCTCGAATGGTGGGGCAAACATGCAAATCAGCTATGACTAGAAAGACAAAAAAGAGAAATGAGAAAGGGAGGGAGGTCCACAGAGTGGTCCAGGGTCAAACCACCTGCTTTCCTCAGGCCTAGGGAGTGGGTCAACCAGACAGACAGAGACTCTTCTGTGAGTGTGGAAATATCCCAGTGCAGATGGAGCATGTGGCGGGGCCATCCCTGGCCTGTCACACAGATTCCAGACAGTGGTTGGTGGCTGGCTGGACACATGGGAAGCCGTGGGCAGGAGTTAAGGATGGATTGTGTAGAGATGGTGGACAGGAAGTATGGTGGCTGTGCAGGGAGCCCAGAGACTCGGAGGATACAAAAACAACCCTGTATAGCTGGGAGGGTGAATTGATCATCTCTTCTTTGCATAGGAGGAAAGGGTGGCTCACAGACCAGAGGGACTCACCTGTGGTGGGGCCAGGCGTCCAGGTGTCAGAACTGCAGCTACCACACTGTTTGCTGTTTTCATCTTTTCTCTTTTTCCTACCCCCTTCCTCTTCCCTCCTTCCCTTCCCCTCCCCTCTTCCCTCTTCCTCTCTCCCTGTCTTCTTTCCCCCCCCCTTTTTTTTTTCTCTTGCATTCTCTCCATTTCTTCCTTCACCCCCTCCTCCAGCTTCCCTCCTTTCTCTTTCCCTGGCTGAACTGAAACTCAGTATATAGCCCTGGCTGGCCTTCTCATTGAGATAATCCCTCTGCCTCTGCCACCTGAGTGTGTATCTCATGTGCACATTCTCCTTTATGTTCTATTTTAAACAAAATGCATATCTGATGGTAAAACATGGTGTCTGAAAATAGGAAATACTCGTGAGCAAGGCCTTTTCATCCTGTCTGGGTAGCTCTATTTATTTCATTTTACAATCTGTATGTTCACTTGTTTTTAACAAAGGCAGCTGTGCTTGGCAGGTGACAGTGGCTGACAGTGCAGGCTTGTGCCTTGGGTCATGGAAGCATGGCCAGGCACGGATTCACTTAAAACCTTAGCTGTGGATTAGACGACTCCTGAGTGCTGCTCATCCGGCTACTCCCCACCCTCCCACCCCCACCCAGGCCACAACAGACTGTGGGAAATGCTACGCTATGAATGTGAAGTGTCCCTCAGAGTTCATGTGTGAGATCACTTGGTCTCTGGCTGGTAGCACTATCTGGGGAGGTTGTGAGACCTTGAGGAAGTGGGTTATGGGAGTGGGGCACACGTGGGGGGGGTGGCTCTTCAAGCTTTAGCCCTTTCTACTTCCTGTGTTGTCCCTGTTTCCTGAGCCACCTACAGGATCCTGCCACCATGCCTTCCTTACCGAGATAAACTCTGTCTCCATAACCACAAGCCAGCCTTCCCTCTCCTAAGTTGGAAGAAGCAGGTCTGAGGCACTGACACAAAAGGCGCTTCTTAAATGACTGACTTAGTCTCATTCATAAAGTTAACGGGCTGCTGGAGAGTGATTCACGACTACTCTAGAGTCTGAGTCCTACACTCCAGCCTGTGTGGGTAAAATGGAGTGGATTAAGTTTGGCCCACCCACAATCATCCCCCAGCCCACAAAAATTCACAGTGGGTAGTGTTTACTGCTGCCAGGACTATGCTGGTGCCCCACGCTGCTCTGCTTACACACTTGGATTCTTCTAACGCTATCTGGGAGAATCTAGATTTCTATTCTAGAACTGCTGCCAGCTGCTAGAAATCACAGTGAAGATGACTTCACATCACTACAGACTTCGTATGAATGTCTCTACATACTTCATGGCTATGGTCTGTACCTCTGCTTCATTCCATAGGGCTAAAGCAAATGTTTCTCCTTTATTGGTAAGTTTTAAGTTGCTCAGACACTAGACAATGATTCACTCAGTACAGTGCTTGCTGTGTAAGTAAGCCCAGGGCCCGAGTTCAGCTCTCCAGCATTTGTGTAAAAAAGCCAGGTGCAGTAAAATGGAGTGTGCTTCCCCGTACCGGACATTGGAGATGGGGGAATCCCTGGGGCACGATAGCCAGCCTAGACAACATACAACTGTAAGGTCAGTGAGAAAACTTGCTTCAAAAAATAAGGTGCAGAGTGGTAGAGACACACTTCAATATTGACCTCTGGTCGCTGCAGGGACATGTCCCCAAACATACACACCAGAATATACCATGAATAACACAAGTATACACACACACACACACACACACACACACAGGTGGAGTGTTATTAGACGCGTTCTCACGACCGGCCAGGAAGAACACCACAGACCAGAATCTTCTGCGGCAAAGCTTTATTTCTTACATCTTCAGGAGCAAGAGTGCAGGAAGCAAGAGAGCAAGAAGCAAGAGAGGGAAGCAAGAGAGAGAGAAAACGAAACCCCGTCCCTCTTAAGGAGCATTCTCCTTCGCCTCGGACGTGTCACTCCCTGATTGGCTGCAGCCCATCGGCCGAGTTGACGTCACGGGGAAGGCAGAGCACAAGTAGTCATAAGATACCCTTGGCACATGCGCAGATTATTTGTTTACCACTTAGAACACAGCTGTCAGCGCCATCTTGTAACGGCGAATGTGGGCGCGGCTCCCAACATCTCCCCCTATCCTTTTAATAAGAGCAAATAGGCCACCCATATTAATGAGAGTGGAGATAGAGGTCAAATCCCCAGTGTGTAGGTAAAGGAGCCATGTACAGGATTAGCTCTTAGGCTTACAGGCTTTTACCCAGAGCAACCCTGACCTGCTCCCGTGTCGTTTTGCCTGGGGGAAGGGAACTAGGACACTGAACCTTCTTGAAAGATGACATGTCTCCCTAGAATAGGCTCATATATGCCGCAGAGCCTTTCCATTGCAGTGCTTAGCCTTGCAACTCTCTCGGGCTGCTGAAGCACACTCACTCTATCCCGTGCAATGAGTCTAGCCTCATGGGATATAAGAGCTGAGTGGCCAGCGACCTATTGCCTAAGCATAGATAACCATATATCAGGGGGAGCTCCATGTTCTAGTCCTGCAAGCGCCTGGGCAATAACCACCTTGTCTCTCCTAGTTTAGGCCTTAAGCTTACAGACCAATCAAAGAAGCAACACTAATCCACAGCAAAGTGTATCTCCAAATAATATTAATCCCACCCATTTTTTAAAGAAAGAAAATGCTGAGGAGATCCAATTGGGTAATCCTTTGGTCAGGGACAGGTCCAAGCGCGTGGAGTTGACCTGAAGTCTCAATTCCCGAAGGGATCTGTTCAAATTCAGCCATCCAATTCTGTAACATATACTGAAAAAGACTTTTTGACAAATTAGCTGCCCTAGTAAATTTAACATACTGAATGGAAATAACACACAATCCCGGAAACTTTTGTTCACATCCCAGCTAAGTTATTTGTCATAATACATCTAGTTGTATCTGGACAAGATCTATGAGTTGATTAACCAGCATGAGACCTCCCTGTATCTTGACATTAGCTGAGGCCTGTTCATCTATGACTGTAGTCACTGAGGCTGACAAAGTGTTAATGGTGTCAGTCATCTGGACCTGTCCAGACAGAGCCAAGGCTGTCTGAATTAAGGCTAAACCCAGTTCCTAGTTAGTGGTAAAAAAGCAGGAGAATACTTGAGCATTATACATCACCGTCATTGGGAGTGGAAATGTCGACATTATCCCCCAACGCTGCTCTCTCTTTATTATTGACGCCCTGGACATCACCAAGACGAGGGACATTAGTATTCCCTTGGTCAGTCTGGATTTTTCGGGTGAGTCTTTCTGGTACCCAAAATGGGTTGTCTTCATTCTGTGGGAAAACACAGACAGCTCCCCTGGATCTTATCAAGATAGGATCCGGGCCATACCATTTATTATCAAGGACATTTTTCCATTTAACCATCTCATTGGGCCTATCTGGCTCTGAACAATGACGTTCAGCCGCAGTATGGCCATGAGCATCAATATTTAAAAAATTGAGTGTAAAGAGTGCCAAAGACACCGACACTCTTGGTGCTCGGGGTACAGTCTCCTCAAAAGTTCCCCTCTTCTGTTTTATAAGATAGGCTTTGAGGGTGCGATGCGCACGCTCAACAATACCCTGTCCTTGAGGGTTGTACGGAAGTCCAGTCAGGTGGGTTACGTCCATCTGACGGCAGAACTGCTGGAATTTTTGAGACGTATAAGCTGGTCCATTATCAGTCTTAAGGAGTCTGGGTTTCCCCCAAGCACTCCATGCCTCAAGACAATGTTGAATCACATGTGAGGCTTTTTCTCCGGTTAACGGAGAGGCAAACATGATGCCAGAACATGTGTCAATGGACACATGGAGATATTGAAGTTTTCCAAAGGAAGAAACATGTGTAACATCCATTTGCCAGACCTGTAGAGGTCGAATACCGCGTGGGTTAATTCCCACATGAGGAACTGGCAAGAACTCACAGCAGCTTTGACATTGAGTAACAATGTCACGGGCTTCTTTTCTTGTCAAGGAGAAACGACTGCGTAATGTTTCAGCCGTCACATGAAAATTGTTATGAAAATTTCTTGCAGCCTCTACCGGGGATGATAGGGCAGCAGCCACCACTTTAGTGGCCTTATCTGCCAAATCATTTCCCAGAGCCATGGGGCCAGGTAGGCCTGAATGGGCTCTAACATGAGTAATATAAACAGGAGATCTTCTAGATAACAAAACTAATTGTATCTGCTGAAAAATATTGGCAACTCTACTGGAAGGCTTAATCACTCCAGCCACTTCTAAAAGATTTACTGCATTTACCACATAACAGGAATCTGACACAATATTAAGGGGTTCTAAAAAGGTTTTTAAAACTTCTAAGACCACTAAACATTCTACCACTTGAGGTGAATTTTCATTATATTGTTTGGATACCACTTTACCATTAGCCACATAGGCACCTATGCCAGTTTTTGATCCATCAGTATATACCACAATCCCATTTTTAAGTGGGTTTCTTACTGTTATTTGTGGAAACACAACAGATTGATTTTGGGCAAACTGTAAGATTGGATGTTTTGGATAATGGTTATCTATTTTTCCTGAAAAGGAGGTAACTAAAACTGCCCAATCATTAGATGCGGCTGCCAAGGTTTGAACCTGTGCAGCAGTATAAGGTACAATTAAAAGATATGGACTTTGCCCAAAGTGGGTGATTGCTGCTTTTAGACCTTTAAGGGCAAGCTGTGCAATTGCATCAGGATACCAATCTATTATTTTAGCTGGGGATACGTTTGGATGGATCCACAACAATGGCCCATTCTGCCACAAAACTGCAGTTGGCAATTGTGCTGTCTTAAAGACACACAAACTGAAAGGCTGCGAATCCTCAATACGTTGTAATTGTGCATTCTGTAAGGCCTTTTCCACTTTTTGTAAGGCCTGGTTAGCAGCTAGAGTAAGAGTCCTAGGGGAGGAGATATGAGGATCTCCTTCTAAAATACTAAACAAAGGCCTTAACTCAGCGGAAGGAATCTTTAAAAAAGGTCTAAGCCAATTAATATCTCCCAACAGCTTCTGAAAATCATTTAAGGTATGGAGGTGATCTCTTCTTATCTCTACCTTTTGGGGCACAATCTTATCTGGGGACACCACAGAGCCCAAGAATTGTCCTGTATCAGAAATTTGGACCTTTTCTGTGGCTATCTGTAAACCCCACTGACTTAAAGTTTTAAGTAGAAAAGGATATGCCTTTTGTAGCATGGTAAGGTCTTTATGGCACAGGAGGATGTCATCCATGTAAAGGAGCAAAATTAAAGAGGGGAATTGTTCCCTCACTGGCAAAAGAGCTTCTTGTACATAAAGTTGACACATAGTAGGACTATTGGACATTCCCTGTGGTAAGACCTTCCATTGATACCTCTTATCAGGTTCCATGTGATTAATAGAGGGGATGGTAAAGGCAAATCTGGGCCTATCCCTTGGACACAAAGGTATAGAAAAGAAACAATCTTTAATATCTATAATAATTAAATTCCAGCCACGTGGTAAGGCGGAAAGTACAGGGAGACCCCTCTGTACTGGGCCAAATAAGTTCATTTGCTCATTAATGGCTCTGAGGTCATGGAGCAGTCTCCACTTTCCTGACTTTTTCTTAATTACAAAAATTGGAGTATTCCAAGGTGAGGTAGAGGGTTCAATATGGCCTAATTTTAATTGTTCCTCTACCAGTTGAATCACAGCTTCTAGTTTTTCAGAGGATAGGTGCCATTGAGGAACCCACACTGGGTCCCCTGTTTTCCATGGTATGGGTCGTGCTGCCCCAATGGCCGCTAAGGAAAACCCAGACCCTGTCTGTCTTGGTTTCCATTAGGTGAGATGGGCTCTATCCTTCCCTGTTCTTGATGTCCTAACCCTTTTCCTTCTTTATAACCCATCTTTGCCATGATATTTTTTGCTTTAGTTGAATACCCTCCCGATGGGGCGTTTTCATTGGACAAAATAAGGCCCAAATGCTGCATAATATCCCTTCCCCAGAGGTTAACCGGGAGTGGGAGCACATAAGGTATGAATTTCCCTTGCTGTCCTTCAGAGGATTCCCACGTCAAGGCAATGGAGCTTATAGTGGGACATGATTGATATCCTAGGCCCTGTAATGAATGAGATGACTCTGTGGTGGGCCATGCTTTGGGCCACCAATGTGTAGAAATTATACTTTTATCTGCTCCGGTATCAAGGATGCCTTCAAACTCTTTTCCATTAATCTTAAGGCGGAGCTTAGGTCTATCATTTAAAGATACAACCAAATAGGCAGAATCATTTCCTGAGGAGCCCATTTTCTTCATCTCAGGTCCTGCAGATTTCTCCCTGGTATTATCAGGGAGGAGCAGCAGCTGAGCTATCCTATCTCCTTTACTAATAGAAAAAACGCCCTTAGGGCTTGAGCACAGGACCTGTATTTCAGGGGAATGTTGACAATCCATAACTCCAGGGTGGACTACTAAGCCCTGCAAGGTGAGTGAACCCCGGCCGAGAATAAGGCCCATGGTTCCCGGGGGCAAGGATGGTATAGGCTCCACTGGCACCGGCTGAATACTCATTTGAGGCATTAATAGGAAGTCGGAGGCGGCACGCAGGTCCACCCTTGTGGGTCTTCCTGGGTCGCCTCTCTGACTGCTTCCTGGGTCCTGACAAACCGGTTCCCATATCTTTGAGGGCCCTGGGACCGAGGGCCCGATGACCCGTTTTTTGGCACATCAGTTGATTGACTATCAGGTGGGGGAAGGACTCTGCCCTTTATATCCCTCACAGAGCGACACTGGTCAGCTCTATGATAACCCTTGCCACACTTAGAGCAAAGAGTGAGAGTCCCTCCCTGTTTATCTGGAGCTCTGCAATCTTTCTTAAAATGCCCAGGCTTTCCGCAATTAAAACATGTCCTCTGATCATTTCTGCTCATGGAGCGGTTCTGAGATTGGAGGATGGCGGCCGCTAAGCCTGCATTGGTGAGAGGTCCCCCAAGCTCTCGACAGACCCTGAGCCAGTCTTGTAAGCCTTTGTTCTTTCTTGGGGCTATGGCCGCTCGGCACTCCTTTGTGGCTTGCTCATAGATTAGCTGTTCTATCAGAGGCGCAGCTTGCTCTGACTCTCCAAAAATACGCTCTGCTGCCTCTGTCATTCTGGCCACAAAATCTGAGAAGGATTCCTGAGGTCCCTGGATTATCTTTGTTAACTGACCAGTGGTTTCACCTGCTCGAGAGAGCGCCTTCCAGGCCCTAATAGCCGTGGAAGAAATCTGGGCATAAGCTCCCCAATGGTAGTTTGTCTGATCAGCAGAATAAGCTCCCTGACCCGTTAACAAGTCAAAAGTCCAATCTCTCTGCTCTGGAGTCAAAGCAGCTGCGTTTGCTCGGGCCTGCGCTTGTGCAGCTTCGTGCCAAAGCGCTCTCCATTCCATATATTTGCCCATACTAGGGAGAGCGGCTTTTACAACCGTTTGCCAGTCGGCAGGAGTTAGTGCCATGCCAGCGAGCCTGTCTAACTGCACCAAGGTAAAATTAGCATTGGTTCCGTATTTACGAACCGACTCGGCAATTTCCTTAATTTGTAAGTATTCTACCGGAGCGTGGACACGCCCACCCTCGGCTCCTTCAAAGACCGGAAATGCCTGTTGTATTTTCCTTTGTTCCTCTCTGGGAATGAATGAGTCTGCGCACTGCCTCTCTGCGCACTGCCTCTCTGCGCATTGCTGACGCACTACGCAGGGCGGGGACTCCGCATAGGGCGGACCTTGAAGCCGACTGCCCTGAGGCCAATCAGCAAACTGGCCTTCGCCAGCCGCTTTTGGCTTTTTTCTTGACCAATTAGCTGGCTGGTAATGGGCTGCTTCTTCCTCCCAGTCTGTTTCCTCAGAGGAGGATTCTTCACCTGCTTCAGAGCTACTAAGAGCTGGCTCCCCGAGCCCATCCAGCGATGAGCACAGGCTCCTTTTCCTAGAGACCTCCGCTAATTGATCTTTCTTCTTTTCCCTTTTTCCTCTTTTTCTTCTAATCTCTCTCCAGGTATTCCTACCTAACCTTAACTTTTCCTCGGGTTCAAGACCCTTGGAAAGGCCTGTATGCTTATTTTGTGTACCATATTTCCTCTTTGTTCCTACTCTCTCTCCCCGCTTTACTTCTGATAGCTTGTCCTGAATTTCCTCTAGAATCCGCCCTATCTTAACTACTTGATAACATGTGAAAAGGAACAAAAGGGCTCCTAACACCAGAAAAAATTCAAGGCCAAACATATTCCACTTTACTTCTGATAGACTGTCTTGAATTTCGTTAGAAAGTTCAAGATCAGACTTACCTCGTAAAGCTGTACTCACTGGTACTCTCGTTCCCCAGCTGAAAAGTTCTGAATTCATACAGTTGAATCCTTCTTAACAGTCTGCTTTACGGGAACCTTTATTACCGCGACCCGCAGTTCTGGTTCTGGAATGAGGGATCTTCCTTGCGCCAGTCCCGAGTTTTTTCTCGTCCCGGAATTCGGCACCAATTGTTATTAGACGCGTTCTCACGACCGGCCAGGAAGAACACCACAGACCAGAATCTTCTGCGGCAAAGCTTTATTTCTTACATCTTCAGGAGCAAGAGTGCAGGAAGCAAGAGAGCAAGAAGCAAGAGAGGGAAGCAAGAGAGAGAGAAAACGAAACCCCGTCCCTCTTAAGGAGCATTCTCCTTCGCCTCGGACGTGTCACTCCCTGATTGGCTGCAGCCCATCGGCCGAGTTGACGTCACGGGGAAGGCAGAGCACAAGTAGTCATAAGATACCCTTGGCACATGCGCAGATTATTTGTTTACCACTTAGAACACAGCTGTCAGCGCCATCTTGTAACGGCGAATGTGGGCGCGGCTCCCAACAGTGGAGTATTAAGTGGCTCAGTTACAATATAGCCACCTGAATACTGAATACTTGGGACAAAAATCAATGCCTTAAGGGACCTTGGAGGCTATACACTGTAGTTCTAGCTGTGTAGGAGGCTGAGGAAGGAAAATTACATTTTTAAACCCTGTCTCAGCTACAGAGGGATTCAAGACCAACTGCAGCACCTTGGTGATACCCTAGCTCCCCGCCCCCCCAAATCCAAAACAACAATAAAAGAGCCAAACCAGATTTCTTCTTTAGCACAGTAGAGGTGATAGTTCAATTTCAATCCTGCATAAATATCATATATTTTATTAAAAAAAATTTAGTGTCTTAACCACTTGCTGGCTTCTTCCTGAGGTGAGCTTCTGTCTCCTGCGCAGATGGACACTGTGTTCCTTTCTCTTTGAAGATAGTTTATCGGGATTTAAAGCTTTCCATGTGGAAGAAAACGCTGTGCTATCATGACCTGGAGTAAAGTCCTCTTAAAATGGCACTCACACTCCAGGTGAGATTCCCAACACTACCTGGAAATCTTTTTAATGAGTAAGCTTAAGAGATGAGAAATAGCCAAAAACAGGTATGTAAACCAGAAGAAATTATTCAGAAATCTGGAAAAAAGGCAAATGAAAAAATCCAAAGAGCAAGGAAGGAAACAGAAGTGGGAAGAGCAGCCGACAGCCATTTGCAGGGTCGACGGATTTGACCCCAGGCCCAACAGTCTCTATTGTAACAACTCAAGTCTTCTGATGTAGCTCAAAAGAGCCAAAAACAGATCTAAAAAAGGATGTGTGTGTGTGTGTGTGTGTGTGTGTGTGCGCGTGCGTGCGTGCGTGTGTGTGTGTGTGTGTGTGATGACTTTGTATTTTTTTTCTCTGCTGTGGTTTCAAATCCAAATCAATAAACAAGTAAATAGCAAATCTTAGATCCAAGGCGACAAAAGGTGGATAGGTTCTGTGTTAGAAGGCAGGAAATGTGTCGACTGTAACTGTACAACCGGAATCATATGGATAGTGTGGATTAGCAGAGGGCTGGAGCCTGACTCCACCAATCCCGGCCATGATGGATAAGGAGGAAGAAGGCCCTGGCTAGAGAGCACAGGCAGGCCGTGGGGTAGGCATGGCAGATGGACCTCAGGAGGCAGGGCTGGGAGCTCTGGGACTGAGCCCTGGGTTTGGGGAAGAGCAGACAGAGGGACTTTAGAAAGCAGCAGGGAACCCCAAGCCTCACTCTGTACTAACTCACTCGCTCAGACAAGAGTATACCTAGACCTAGAAACAATGGTGGTAACATCAGTGAACTGGATTAAACAGGACAGAACCACCAAGCAATCGGGCCAGAAGCAGGCCCAGGGAGGGAGCATCAGTTTCTGGCCTCTGGACAGATGGATGTGCGGCTCAGGTCAGGATCCCACAGAGCAGCTAGTGCTGAGTATGGGTGGCACCCAGCCATGTTCCTTTCGCTTCTGTCCTAGATCGGCTAAGAAACTGCATAGGTGATTTGTTTCAAGGCAAAGGCTCATCAGAACCAGGAGAGTTATTATGAGCTGAGGCCAGTCATTATAGTGAGTTCAAGGCTAGCCTGGGCTAGCTATAGAGAGACACTATCTCAAAAAAGAAAAAGCCAAGCAGAAAAAGAAAGAAGAAAAAAAGAAAAAAGCCAAAAGCCACCTCTGAAACGGTCTGGGGAATACTGAAGAAGAGATTGGGGAATCATGGTCCCTGTGGCACTGTCTGCCCCTAAGGGTGTAGAACCAGATCTCTTCCAGAGCCTTGAGGGCCAGCAGCTGGAAGCTGAAGCAGACCCACCCTAGCCTGGGGGTAGGGGGAGTCCTTATTACAGGGTGTGATTCAGGCTGCAGAGGACAGTAAAGGGACAGTCCCTTTTGAAAGAAAAAGAGCCAACACCTTAGGGTGCACCCTGGATAGTTCGTGATCCTCAATATTGGATCATGAGAAATGTAGGATCCTGGAGAGAGGACTCTGGTTAGGAGCCCTCCCTGCTCTTGCAGAGAATGGGAGTTCGTTTCTCAGCACCCGTGTCAAGCAGTAACTCTCCGGGGTATTTGATTTCTTTTTCTGGCTTCCTTAGGCATTTGCTCGTGTCTGTCTGTCTGTTCATCTGTTTCATACCCCCTCCCCCCTACGGGAACACATATACACCAATGAAATATAAAAACAAATCTTTTTTTAAAAAGAGGAAAACTGGGAAAATAATGTCCTTTGGTTTTTAAAATAAAAAATGGGCACCTACTTTATATTCTTCCTCTGCCCTTGTCCCCACCCACAATGGTCTTTTACTTTCAAATAAGCTTAGTGAAGTCAGCCCACACCTCCCACAGGCTGAGTAGTAACTAGAGCAAACACACAAAACCCACTGTGGTAGGTCACAGAAGAGCTTCGCCTCCAGCCTAGAGAAACCAAACCGTCAAAGCAGACCACTCACCAAAGGCTGTCAGTTGATTTGAAAAACAGTGCAAGAAGCACCATTTACCATCTGTAACACACACACGCACACACACACACACACATATACATACATATACATGCACACATGTATATACACACATATACACATACACACATATATATACATACATATACACATACATATACATAAACACATGTATACACATATACACACATATATATACACACACACATATATACAGACATAGACACATGCACACATATGCACACACATAAACACATAAACATGAACATATATACACATACACAATATACATACACATGCATACACACATATACACACATATGTACATACATACATACATACACACATTTGTACGTGTTTCTTTATTGGGAGAGCTTGTCTGGTAGCTCCAGGATCACTTTATTCCTGTTATAACACATAGTCCCCTGTCCCCTAAGAAAGCACTCTCATGTTCAAGTTTTCACCTTTCTTACTCTCATCTCTAGCCCTCATTCTCTCTCTCCCTTCCCCCTGTCTCCAGGTAGCCATGGCCAGCCTCTCTCTCTCTCTTTCCCCCTGCTTTCTACAATAAAGCTCTAAACCCATAAGAGAGAGAGAGAGAGAGAGAGAGAGAGACAGAGCAAGCAAGCACTCTCACTGTCCCCATGTCCCCATTACTGGAGTCACTTCAACCTAGAGCTTTGGCAGTAACCTCACAAAGACCTTTGCTGCCTTCAGCCTGATCCTCACCCAACAGCCTGGGTAGGAAGTGAGATTCTATCTCCCTCTTGTCCAGCAGTCCCTGATGATTTCCTAACAGAACAACTCAGTGTCAGGAAGATCTGCCCAGGACTCCTGGGACTTTCTACCTCACTGACCTCCAGCCTCATCAGCTTCCCGCCCTGCTGCCTTTCAGCCACATGAGTCACCGCCCTGCTATTCCTGACCACATCTGTCCCTGGTCCCCAGGGACTGGCCTTAGCGCCTCTGCCTGGAGCTGTCTCCAGAGGTGACAGCCTCTGGCTTACTCCATGGCTTCTTGGATCTTTGCTTAAGTCTTTACAGTCTGTGGCCTGGCCTGTCATTCTGAGCCTCCTGACTCTCTGTTCCAGGCAGTGTTTTCTTTCCTCTCTGGATAGTTATCCTCCCTTGACATAATTACAATTAATTCCTATATTATATCTATTGCTTACTGTTAGCCCTCCTAAACCTATGCCCCCAAAGCCAATGGTTTGACTCAAGTGCTTACAACAGTATCAGCCTAGCACACTGTGGGCCTCTGGCCCACGCTCTCTGATCAAGGAGGGAACGTGTGAACACTTTCAGTATCTGTTCCTTCATCTAGGTACCTATGTGGATCTGTGCAGTGCACTGCCGGCTGCTCCTCTCTGTTGCCCCTAGTAGCTGTCCTTCAGGGACCTGTGACCATTTCATTTGGTCACGTTGTTTATAAATAATATCAAAGTCCTTTTCATCCACCCATGGAATCATAATTTGTTTGTACATCCTAAACAACCCAGTCTGCACATACAGCTGCTTCAGTGTCAGAAGCTTATCCAGGAGAGTCCAACATTCTCTTCTGGCATCTGCAGGTACCTGCACTTGTATGCAAAACCTACACACACACACACACACACACACACACACACACATACACACACACTAACACACACACCTATCCCTCCTTACCTACACACATACACATATACATACACCCCTACACACATACACACACTAACACACACACCTATCCCTCCTCACTTATACACACACACACACACACACACCCTTACACATATAAACACACTAACACACGCCTGTCACACACATGCCTATACACATACACACATAACACACATACCTACCTCCACCTCACCTATACACACACACCTATACACATGCACATACTAATATACATACTGCTTATACACATAACACACTAACATATACCTATACACACCTACATACATACATGCCTATACACTTCTATACACCATACACCTACATAGACACACACACCTACACACACATCCTCCTACACACATGTACACACATAGACCTACACACACATTTAGACACACTTATACACACATTCTTACATACACATACACACTACATACACGTAAGCCTACATACACACACTACATACATACAGGCCTACACACATACCTATACACATATTTATACAGAGATATATGCATACATACCCATACACACACACACACACACACACACACACACACACACACACACACACACACACACAAATATATAAAATGTTAAAAATAAATCCTTTAGAAAGTCAAAGCTACCGGGGTGTTGTTATACACACCTTTAATCCTAGCACTTAGAAGGCAGAAGCAGGTGGATCTTTGTGAGTTTGAGGCCAGCCTGGTCTACATAGTGAGTTCCAGGACAGCCAAGGCTACTTAGACCTGTATCCCCCACTACCCCCAGGCTATTTTAAAGTTTACCCATTTTCTTTATGATATTATATCTCCATTTGATAAAAGTCAGCCACGCATTTACTGAGCCCACATTTACTATTCTCTTTTACTTGTGAAGCTACAGGCAAGCAATGCCTCCACCCCGCCCCTGCCAGACCTCCCTTTACAGACTAGGTTCTGTAGACTACTCTACCCATGATGACTCTCAGCAGAAGCAGCTGTACCTTAGGCACTGAGAAATTCTCAGGGAAAATATAATTATTCTCTGTGTGTGTCTTATTGCTTATATCAATGTCTGTTTAAAGGACTAGGAGAAGGCTTGGCAGATAAAGTGCTCACTTTGCGAGGATACTGAATATATATATATTTTTTTTTTCAGAAAACAGATAGATAGATAGATAGATAGATAGATAGATAGATAGATAGACCGACTGACCGACCGACCAACCGACCAACAGACAGACAGATTATTTTTTTGAGACCAGCTCTGACTATGGCCTTGAACTCACAGAGATCTGTCTGTTGCCTGTCTCCTTGGTGCTAGGATTAAAGGTTTGTACCATCATGCCTGGATCAAAAAGAATACTTGGGCATATTCGTTTTCAATTTGAAAAACTGCTGGACTTCCAGTTGGAGACAGAGGCAGGAACAGTTCATTTTTATGCCATAAAGTTAAGAAATTATTTTAAAAATATTCTGGCAGATGCTATAAGCCTTGAGTCTCAAGTTCCAGAAGGCGGGAAAGCCCATAGCAAGGTCAGAGTCACAGCCTTTGGTGGTCTGGGGGAGTCCTCCAACCCTGGGCATGGCCCATTCTCCTGCCTCATCCAGAGGTTTGAGGCTGCCAGTGGAGAAGCAGATGCTTTACTGAATGCCACTGCTTGGTCCTGTGTGGCCAAATTGATTGTTATTATTTTTTGTTGTTTTGTCCCTGGGGCTTGAAGCTTTTAATCATCCAGGGTCCAATTTAATAATTAAGGGGAAGAAGAGTGGGACCTAATTGTGAGCATGCTTCACACAGTGCATATGAACAGGAGAGACTGGTAGATATCCATCTGTGATCATGACAGCCCAGAGGCAGGACACATGGAACTTGGAGGTGGTGTCTCTGCTCTGAGTCACCCTCAGACCAGAGGAAAGGTATTCTCCTGCGCTGTTTCACAGTCCACAAAAGGAAACCGATCTTTGCCTTATTATCTACCTGGGTTGCAGAGAGCAACGAAGAGAGGTTAAATTAAAGATCGGTCGCCTTTGTGTTTCAAGGTGGCAGCTGGCCAGATGTTCTCAGGCACGGTGAGAGGCAGGATGGAATGTGTTTGCCTGGGAAATATTCGGATTCTGTGAAGTCATCCTGGAGAGTCCCTCTGGATGCTCATCCAGCTTCAGGCAGATGGGTGACCTCTCCTCCAGGATATTAAGAATATCTACAGAGCTGGGCAGATAGCATGCTGAGGGTAAAATACTTGTTAGGCGGGCGTAAGGATCAGAGTCAGATTCTCAGAGCCCACAATTAAAAGGTGGATGTGGAAGAGTGTGTTTGTCGTCTCTGTGATGATGAGATGGGAAACCCCAGGCCACTGAGAGATGCCATGGTGTACAAAAGGTGGAAAGTATCCTAGGAACACACCTGAGGTGTCCTCTGATCTCCACATCATGCACATACACAGGCGTGTGCATGCATGCACAGAGAGAGAGAGAGAGAGAGAGAGAGAGAGAGAGAGAGAGAGAGAGAGAGAGACAGAGAGAGACAGAGAGAGACAGAGAGACAGAGACAGAGAGACAGAGAGAGACAGAGACAGAGACAGGCATAGGTTTGCACATAGCAGACACATACACAGGCACACATGTCCAGGCATACACAGAGAGAGAGAGAGAGAGAGAGAGAGAGAGAGAGAGAGAGAGAGAGAGAGAAGAAGGGAGGAAGGGAGGAGGGAGGAAGGAAGGAAGGAAGGAAGGAAGGAAGGAAGGAAGGAAGAGAGGGGCACACACATAGGTTTGTGCACATACCAGGCACATACACTCATGTACACATTCATAGACACACACACAGGGATACACACACAGGCTCACACACACAGGCACACACAGAGACACACATACTCAGACAGATACACAGAGGCATATACACAGGATTGCAAATGCCAGGCAGGCACATACTTGGGGGACACAGAATATGGTTACTAGCCACATATGTTGAGCTTCAAGGGCGATTCCTTTGCACAGTTCGTTAAAAACTAAGTGTTTCCATAGTCAAAGCTGTTCATCTACTCTGTATAACTGCCCAAACCCAGAAATAAGGAACTAGGAAGCCCGGTTGGAGGTAAACATCAATGCTACCAGCAGAGGATCGACAGGGACACCCCAGAGCCTCTCAGCCTTTAAGTCAGTTAACCCTACACTCTGGAGTGTGTGTGTGTGTGAGTGTGTGTGTGTGTGTGGGGGGGTGCAGCAAGCTACTGGCCTCAGGGCCTGTTGCCTACTTTTGAAAGTCCAGTGTGTGAGCAAGAAAGATTTTTACATTTTTAGGAGCTAGAAAAAGAAAATTAAAAATGAGTTACATTTCATGACATATCAGAAGAAAATTCAAATCTCATTATGTATCAAATTTTATTTTAATATATGACATCATTCATTGACACACTGCTAAGGGCCCCACTGAAGTATATGATCAGTGCCATGTCAGTGTGGGGAGACTATGTAGCCAGCTAGTAGTGTTTCCTACCTGGACCTCTGCAGGGGAGCTTGTGCCTCTGAGCTGTGTCAAAAGGCAAGGCCAAACAATGTGCTTTGTGCTTTGTGGGGTACTTAAGGCAGGGTCGGCTGTGGCTGAAACAGTGTATCTGTGTGAACTCTCTCCAAACATTCAATAACCTGGGATTCCTCAAGGCCTTGAGAACCTACCAGTGTGGAGACGGTTACTGTGTTACAGCTCTGAAAGGAAAGGTTTCCCGAATGTAAGTGTTGCAGCTCTGAAGGGAAAGGTATCCTGGCAACTGGGAGCCAAGGAATACAACAAAGTCACATCAGACAACAAACCTCACACAAGACTAGCTGCAGAGAACTGAGTGGGAGGAAGGCTTATATAAGGTTTCTTGGGGGAGGAGCTTTCTAAGGTGAAGGTTTCCAGAGAGCTGATTGGTGGGTTTTTAAGTCCTAAGCTTGGGGTGAGCCCAGGGATTGGTGGGTTTTCAAAACCTGAAAGTGAGCTTGGACTTTTTACCCTACAAACTCAAGGTTTGCTGTGGATTGTCTCTAAATTCCCACTCATCTTTGTCTTTATTCTTTTTTCCTGTATATTTATGCTATTTACATATTGAAAGCTGAAGGGACTCTGGCCAGCTTGAGCATGGCTCTGGCAGGCCTTGCCCTTCTCCCCCATTCCCTCTGTCTTGCTAAACTGTTAGGTTACATTCCTAAGGCTAGCCACCAAGGTCTGTTCCCTTATTTGGCCACTTCCTCCCCCTCCTGAGGCTGACTTCCAAGGTCCAGCTATCAAAGTATTGAAGTTCAGCAATCAAAAGACCCCTTTGGCTCACCTAATTAATGTGCCTGATTTAAAATTAAACACCCCATCCTAATGTGGGTTACCCTTGTACCTTTATAAGCTGTCATTTTCCTGTGAGATACCTCTGTCTCCTCTCTATTCAGAGGCAGTCCTTTGTCCCCCAAGACAAGTACCCCTCCCCCTCTCCTGTGTTCCCTTCCCCTTCTCCCTCATCCTGTATCTCCTGTCTTTGTCTCTTATTCCCTGCCCGCTGTCCCTCTGGAGCAAATACATCTCCTTGGTGCTGAGAACTTGGTCTTGAGCTGATATTTTTTTTTCTCCAAAAACCATATTATAAAAGATTAGAAAAAAAATCAAGTGTCTGAAAAGAATGAAAGTATGGGGGGGGGGGGCAGGGCTGTCACCATGAAGCCCTGAGAAAGGTCATCTTTATCCCATCCTTTACTGCCTGTGTTTTTAAGGAGGGAAAACACACTTCCTACAGCCCCCCAGCTTTTCTCCGACTAATCCTGGGAACCAGTAGGCATGAAAGACTGTCTCTTGTCTCTTCACTCAACAAATATAAACAAGTTTATTTACCAGGGCTTGTACCGTCTGAGCAATAACAGCTCTCTCTCTCTCTCTCTCTCTCTCTCTCTCTCTCTCTCTCTCTCAACTTGCCTTCAGAGCTTAGATACGACCCTGCTCCTCAGCCCTCTCCCTCTCATCCTCACACCCAGGAAACTGCTGCTGTTCTGTCAGCGGGAACCTTTAAGTTCATTGCCACTGCTGTCTGAGTGTTTTAAAACATATCAGGATAGCTGGAATCTGAGCTGTAGGAAGGCTGAGGCACAGGGATTACCATGAATTTGAGGCCAGTTTGAGCTACATACTGAGAACCAGGTCTGTCAGAGTTGTGGGGTGGCACTCTACCTCAAATCAAAAACAAAAAAAAAAAGCCCAGAAATACACATAAAAATGAAATTAATCACAAGGAGACATGTGAGCAAATCTCTGTTCATTCCAGATGTACCATGATAGACCAAAGAAATGAATCCATACAAGTGTAGCTTGGTGAAGCAGTGAGTTCATTGGCATTACAGGAGTGTGGCTAGAAGCATGGCTATGGACAGGGCCAGATGTGATTCAGTGGCAGCTGCTCCTAGCAGAGTGGGCTGGGTTGTGTGGGAGATGAGAATGTTTGGGAGTTCCTAACACATTTATAGAGCCTGCAGAAGCTCCATCAGGCCACCCACACTCAGCACTTGTTTACTGTTCTGTAGCCTTGTAGAGGCACCTTGTGACTTTTGTAGAGAAGCCTTGTTAAGTTTCAGGTACTTCCTGAGACCCTGTAGGTTTCCTTAGTCTTAGGAGCCACCCTCCAGCAGGGAATGGCTCAGAAAGAAGGGCAACAACACAAAGCTTTGCAAGGTAAGCAGTTGGCACAGGACATGAATGGGAAGGACACTGAGAAGTTGTTATGAAGCATCCATTGAGATGGGAGTAGGGGATTTTAAAGATTTCACAATGATATATATATGTGTGTGTGTAAATATATGTATATATATACATATATGTATATATATATATGTGTGTGTACATAATGCATATTTGTACATGTGTATATATATATATATATACGCAACTATATAATGTATATGCATGTATATATGTGTGTGTATATATATCATATATATATATATATATATATATATATATATATATATATATATATATACACAGATTCCATTTTCTAATCACTACACTAAAAGTCTTGTTTTTCATTTGAAGAAAAATAATTTACTTTTATAACATCTTTTGAAGATGGAAGAAAAACAAATGGAAAAACTTTTTCAAAAGAAAATTATGTTGTTTTAGAGTCCTGGAACCAAAACATGTTTTTAGAAAAATACAACACATCTAACTACCAGTTTGGCCAGGGGACAGACACCCTGAAGGGACACCTTCATGAAGAGGCACATTTACAAACACTCATATCTATGTTTACAGTCAAACTCCTAAGGGGAGGCCATCTCTTGACCTTGGTGTTCCTCTGAGAGGGAAGAAGCTCAGTCCAGAGGTCCAATTGTGGCGTGACAGGTTTGAGCATGCTCCAGGCTGTCACCGGCTCCTGTGGATGTTCATTATAGGAGAGTAGAGTCCCTGTGTCTCAGGCAGGCTGGGTGGTGTGAGTGGTCACACTTGAAGCACAAGTTCAATCTGACTTTTCATTTGACACCAGACATGGGTCAGGCCAGAAGACCCGCCTCCTCCCACCCCCCATCTCCTTTTAGAAGCTGCCTAATGGCTATGCCTGCTCTTAGGTGGCCTTGGGTGGTGTCACTGGACTTTTGTCTTACGTTTGCTCTTTGGCTCATGGTTTTTCTGTGTATTTTACACCAGCCTTGAACATACTATGGTAGTTTTATTTTTTGATTTTTAAAGAAAGAAAAGATATTAAAAAGAAATGTCCATGTCACTGCAGCATTAGCACAATAGCTATCATGAACTCAGCTTAGGTGCTTGTCGACAGATGAGTGGGAAAAGGAAACAGAGCCAATATATAAAACTATTATGATTTATTATAATATTATTTATCTATAGAGAGGAATGAAATTATGCATTTTGGGAGAAAACAGATAGAATTGGAGACCACTATCTTAAGTGAAACTAATCAGACTCAGAAACACAAATATCACAGTTTTTTTCATGTGTTGATCTCTCTGTATGTACATGTATGTCTGTGTATCTATCTGTGTGTGTATGTGCACGTATGTCTCTGTATATGTGGGTATGTGTGCATCTGTGTGTGTGAATGTGTGTGTGAGCATGCGTGTGCTCACACATGCATGGGTATGTGACATGAAAGTAGAAATGAGACTTTCTGGATAAGGGAAAGGGACTTGGGGAAGGGTGGGGAAGGGGGAGGGAGAGAAGGGGGAGGGGGACAGGGAGGACACAGACAGTGAATGTGGCCAAAGTCCGTGATGTAAGCTGATGAGAGCATCTTTACGAAATAGCACCATGGACAATGGCTGTAAGCTAATAAAGAGATTGTGGGCCTTTTAAAAATAATCTAAGGCAATGCTGATCATCCAAGAACAAATACCTACCAATCATCTCTCTGGAATCCAGAGGAAATGTCTGAGATGTCTGAAAGCATTCAGGTATGTGGCAGGAATTCCTCTAGTTTAGAATCTCTCAAAGAATTAGTTCTTTCTAGAAATTTTTTTCTTTTGTTTTTGTCTTTGTTGACTTTCACAAACAGAAGACTTCTCAGGTACTGTGTAAATCGATGTTGACCATGAAACTCATCTGAAGTTAGACTAATGATAATCAGCCGTCATTCCGACTTTGGAATAATTACTTACCGTTTCCCTGATTTTACAGTTTGCCTGAGGAAGAGTGTGGAATGTTAAAGAAGGAACTCAGAGGACTAAAAGAAAGCTTGGTATTTAGCCTCTGAGATCAACGTGGGGCGTTTGAAGACATTAAACACGTGAGTCAAGTTTTGCCCAGAAAGAAAGAATTTTCTACATTTTTCTTCACCACGGACCTGTCAAGGACTAAGTTGAAGAAGTCATAGATTTTTTTTTTTTTCATCTGTAGCACAGAGCGGGCAGGGCTCCCTCCAGGGCAGCTGAGCTGAGAGTGACCTGAGAGAGGAGGCTGCAGCATGCCTCCTGTGACCTGGGCAGAAGACAGGAGACTGAGGGTATCCAGTCCTCACACTTCCTTTGCATGTGAGGTTAGAGCTGTGAGCCTGGGGATGAGAGACAAGGGGTCTGGTGACATTCAGGCCCTCACAGCCCACGCAACCCCAGTACACCCCCAGCCCATTCTCGAGGCGTAGAGCCCAGTAAGTAGAGTTTGGGATGCTGAAAAATGTCCATGCTGCTGCTTTCTGGACAGCTGATTTCCTGGCTGGCACCAGACTGTCTGCTCTCCCAGAACAAGCACTGACAAAGCTCTCTGCCTATCCAAGATGGTGTGTTAGGATGGCACGGTACATGGCTGCAAGATGGGAGGGGAGGGAGCATTTGGTTTTGTCTCTTACATACTGGACTGCAAGCCCTCAGATACCCTAATAGAGGGGTCACAGGGGTGGAGAGAGTGACTGTATACAGAGAAACAATTTTTAAATGCCCCAGTGTTCAGATGAGAGCTGTGACCTCAAAGAGGCAGTGAAAATGAGAGGCAAGCTGAATTCCTGGAGATGGTGCTTGTCTCAACTCTCCATGGTGTGTGACAGTGTGTGAAAGCTGTATGTGTGTGTTCTGTGTGTGTGGTGTGGTGGTGTGTGTGCTATAGGTGTGTGTGGTATGGTGGTGCATGTGTTATGTGTGTGTGGTATGGTGTGGTATTTGTGTGCGTTGTATGTGTACATGGTGTGGTGATGCACGTGTGTGTATGCTCTATGTGTGCATGGTGGGATGTGTATGGTATCTGTGTGTGTTATATGTGTGTATGGTGTGGTGGTGGCAGTGGTGTGTGGTATGTGTGCTCTATGTGTGCAAGGTGTGGTGTGGTATGTGCCTGTGTTATATGTATACATGGTGTGGTGGTGGTGGTAGTGTGGTGGTGTGTGTGTGTGTGTGTGTGTGTGTGTGTGTTGGGCATGAGCATGTGTGATCATGTGTGTAGCGGTCCAAAGTCAATGTCCAATGTCTCCCTTGATCTCTTCACTTTTGAGACAGGGTCTCTCACTGAACCTGGTGCTCGCTCATGGACTCATATAGCCTGGCTGGCTAGTGAGTCCCAGGATCACCCTGTCTCTGCCTCCCCAGTCCTGGGTATATGCGTTTGCCTCTGTGCCTGGCTTTTTAACTGGGTGCTGGACATCTGAACTCTGGTTTTCATGCTAATGAGGCACCCACTTTAGCAACTGAGACTCTGGTGTAGCTCAAGAAACTGAATTTATCTGTACATCAGAACATGTACAGTGAGTGTGGACATTTGCCCCTATTTTTTGTGATTGAGATGGGATCATAATGAGGGTGGACTGACAAACTTATTCTCACTTCCTCAGTGTTGATTTGGTACAGAGCTGAGCGAGAAACTCATCTTTGGATGCAGGGCATTAATTCCAGTTGCCCTAATTAGGAACTGTCCTGAGCCACTAATGGAGCATCTTCTTCCCTGACTTCAAAGCAGACTGGAACACGGTGCTATTCCGAGTCTCCTTCTATTCACCGAGATGGAAACAAGTGGGTTGATTAGCAGATTGAATTGCTCTCAAAGCAGCCAGGCACTGTAAAACATCTACACAGGCATCTTACCAACCCCCCATGCCACCTCTTGTTCTTTAATTAGCCCCCCTCATTGCTCTAATTTCCCCCCGTGGCTTATGATTTGCTGACTCTAAATAAACGAGGGGAAATCTGCTCCAATGCAGAGTCTAATGGGTTGTGCTTTAGAATTCAATGAATATGTACTTATTGAGAAAATTCCTCTCTCCACTTGGGTGTCTTTGTTCCATCTTTAGTCATAACGATGAGCCAAATGGGGGAGACTTGGGGAGCAACAGCTTTGCCCTTTCAGTAATGGAGCCAATGAGGAGTGGGGGTGCCGGTCACTTGTTAAAGATGGTGTAGCTCTGCTTGCTGTACAAAGTGTGTATCATCACCAACATGGGAACTCCTTATTGTGCAGATGGGGAAACTAAGACTCGGGCAGAAACCACTATACCAGTGGAGATGGTATTCAAGTGTCCAAGGTTAGTCCTCTGGGTCCTCTTTACAACACCACAGTCACGGCTAACCCTTCTCTATCCAAGTCTGACGGACCACACTATTGTTATCGCCGTCACCTCGTCTGGGTGCCCTTCCCGTTCTGAGCTTAGATAATTTCAGCCAGTCCCAAAGTCATCCCGTTTTCTTTGGCAGCTGCTGTTTTGATTCCCATGGTTTGTGCCACTGGCTGGATGAACACACCTGTGACACCTAGGTGCCTGTTTACACTTGGACAAAGGGATGGAAGGGCTGCAGGTGGGGTGGCTTTTACTTCCACAAAAGGAGCTCCACACTGGTACGTGAACTGTCATTTGAAGACTTTCAGTTTCTTTATTTTTGATAATATGTTTTAGAGTTAGTAACAGAGCAACAGGTTGCATTATGGCATACACACACACACACATATATATACACACACACATATACACACACACATATATACATTACATGTAAGATATACACTATATGTTAGATATATGTGTATATATCTAAGTACAAAGCACAATCATATCTGTGTGTGTGAACAAACTCAGTGATATACACACAATTGTGCTTTGCAGGTCTATTTACCAACTGTTCCCTCTCAAAACTGTAGGTGCAGACCCAGCACCCCCTCACACTCCCGTTAGAACCCCAACCCCAGCCTCAGCTGGAGCCTTTCTCTTCGAGGCTCCCCAGGGCCACCTTCCCTGCCAGGATGCGCCCTTTTTGATGGTACCCACAGTACACTGGTGCCTCACTGTTTTCTCTAAGTTGTTTTTCTAAGTTTTTCCCGACTCTAAGGCCATTTTTGTATGTAGAGCCTGAGAATGCACACAAACACCGGCTTTCTTGTTCCAGAAGCCTGTTCCCTTCCCTTGGGGAGTAATGCCAAGCACTGACAGACAAGGTCCATCTCAGAATCTTCAGTTTTACTGAATTTGGAAAAAGCATCCCAGGACACTAAACTATATTGACTTGGATTTTTATTTCTTCTGGTATTACGTTGTCCGTGGCTCTTGTCTGAAGAGGATTAATCTAAGTGGTGTCCTCCAGGACAGATGAAGACATGACGACTTATGTAAATAAAGCCATGGAACCAGCAGACTTGGTATGTCTCAGAAACAAATGGAATAAGTGGTGCTTGGCATTTCTGGGTTCAGTTTACAAGTTTCTACTGGAAAATCTTGGCTACAAGAGGGAGATTCTGCGGTGCTTTCATTGTTCTCCACGAAATAAATATGCCTTGGTCACATGTGTATTTATTAGGATTATAACTTAGTAAATACAAAACAAAAACAAACCAGCAAAGCTCCTTGAAGTAACGGTGAAAATGGCAGGTATTGACTGAGATGAGACACAGACTTCCGGGCATCAGCATTGCCTCATTGCATACACAGTGATCTCTAAATATTATCTTGGTTAAATATTAATTGTTCTTTCAGTTCTGCTTAAGCTGAAAACACTGACCACATCTTCCTGTGATTGTCCGTGGATAGATTTATTGGAAGGATGACTGACAATCAATGACGTACACATAAAATGTGCCATTTGATGCAGTGTGTGTGTGTGTGTGTGTGTGTGTGCATGTGTGTAAGTGTGCATGTGTATGCCTGAGGATGTCAAGTACTCTGTCACTATCTCCCTGACTCCCTTGAAACAGGTCCCCCCACTGGATCTGGAGTGTGGTGGCAGCTAGCGAGCCTCACTCCCTCTCCCAACAGCACAGAGGTTGTAGATGAGGTTAGTCACACCCAGCTTTTTACGTGGGAGCTGGGGATTTGAACTCTGGTCCTCATGTTTGTACAAGCTCTGACCACTGAGCCTTCTCTCCAGCCCTCGCCCTATCTTTGTAGTGTTAGCTTTTCTGATGCATAGAGTGACTTCCCATTGCAGAGTTAATTGACATTTCTCTACAATAGGATAGAAAACATGTTTCAGCTGTGGACTGTCCATCTGAGAAGTCTGTCCAAATAGTTTGCCTACTTTTACTGGATCTTGTTTTTTTAATTCTTGAACGTGAAAGTTCCTTATATGTTTTTGGTATAGGTTTTTATCATTTTAGATTACATATTTCCCCAGCCTTCTTCTTTTGATTCTCACTATCTACTTAGTCTTATTTGTCTGTATGCTTCATGGGACTTTTTTTTACTTAACATTCTTTATATTTGAAAACTGTTTTTAAATTTGGGAAGCAAGAGCTCACTGTGTGAACCAGGCTGGCTTCAAATTCACAGAGATCTCCTGGCCTCTGCCACCTAAACTCTGGGACTAAAGGCATGTACCACTACACCATAAAAATTACATTTACAACTGGTCTATCTAGGTGCTCAGGTGTGTAGAAAAGCTGAGTTGGTGCCAAAATAATAGTTCAATAAGTACATTCTAAAGAGACAGGTTACTCAAACTGTTAGTCCACAATGGAAAGTCCAGATCCGAATAATCCAATATCTACTTTTTGAAATTAAAGATTTTTTAAAATCCTAATAATCTTAGTAAGTATATTATATTGTAAGTATAAAACTTAGTTTTAACTTCTCAGATGAAAAAAATTCAGATCTAGGAATTCTTTGATCTCTCTCTGTCTCTCTCTCTGTTGTTCTGTCTCTCTCTGTCTCACTCTCCCTGTCTCTGTTTTTTTCTGTCTCTCTCTCTGTCTCTCTGTGTGTCGGTCTCTGTCTGTCTCTGTGTCACACTGTTTCTATGTCTCTCCCTATCTGTCTCTGTCTGTGTCTCTGTCTCTCTCTCTCTGTGTCTCTCTTTCTCCTTCCTTCTCTCTCTCCACTTAAAACCCCCCTCTGCGTGTGCTTAGCTCTGTGGTCTCCCACTGTAGCCACAAGCCCCCATACACTCAGCTTTGTTTAGATGTCTCAGCCTGGATGATTGTTATGTAAGACCTCACTTAGCCTCTAAGTCTGTGGCTTGTCATATGATGGAAGAGCCACAGTCTTGGATGGTTCCTAGAACATCTCCTAAAACATCTGATTTTGTGACTCACAAGTGCATGAGGGAGAGACGCTGGATGACAGTCTTAGAGGTTTTCTTGTCGTGACATCACAGAGTAAGGCAGATGAAGTAAGGCTGGTCAGGCAGTCTATGCTAACTGGAATTGAGACCTGATCATGGCCTTTTCTCAGCACACAGATGCAAAATCTGCCCACTATGGTCAGTACCAAAACTCCCTCCCCTGGGCTGGGGAGCTGGCACAGTGAGGACCAGAGTTCGAATCCCCAACTCCCATGTGAATGCTGTGGGGGCTTGTCAGTCAGTTGGTAACCCCAACACAGAGGACTCCTGGAGTCCTCTGTCTAGACACTCTATAGAGCTGGGCTTCAGGAGAGAGACCTTGTCTCAGTACAGAAAGTGTCTGAGGAAGATGTGTAGGAATACTCTGGCTTCCACATATCACGGGTGGACATACATATGCACGTGCACATGAAATAACACATGTGAACATGCATACAAGCATGCACACCACATGTAAATGTGAAACAAACAATAACAAAATTCTTCAATTTCTGCTACTGTCCTAGTAGCTGCTTATCCAGATTAATAGTAGTCTCTCCTCCATGAATAGTTGGTTTTCATGGTCTAGAGCTACCTAGTCCTGTGGGGTGGAGACAGCACCCCTAAACTGGTAAACACTTAAGAATGATTTCCCCTTTCCATGTCCCTAATTCTCCTGTTCAATTTGCTCCATCAGTTCCTGCTGGATCACCATGGTTGCCTCCCAATGATTGTCCCTGCCTCCATTCTTCTCCTCCTGACCCATGGCCGTAACTCATGACATTTTCACAATACGAATCCAGATACCTTGATTGCTTCTCAGGTATTTGCATAGTTTTTATTACCTTAAGAATGAAGTCTAAGTTTCTTACTGTGACATTTCACAGGCCTCTTGGCTGAGTATAACCTTGAGGTGGTACCAGTACAAGAAGAGAGGTTGGTAGAGCAAAAGTTTCAGGATGTAGCAAGGAAGGAGCAGGGAGGGGGGTTTGCCCAAAGTACATTATGTATTTGTATGCAATCTTCCTTATGAGATAGATGCATGACAGATGTAAGTAATTAAACATTTGAAAAGCTAAGTTTGGTGGCTGAGGAATGCTGAGTTGCGGTAAGGTCAAAGAGAGAAGATGTAAAGAAAATTACATCAGGAGGTAGCACGTGGTTTTCATGTCTCCATCTTCCTGTTGGGATTCACTTAGTCTCTGAGGAGTCCCTGAGAATTGCTGGACACTAGAATTCTACTCTTGGTGGCTTATTATTCCAGCTGAGATGCATGGAGTCTTGGATGTGCGATTGGTTGATGGACGGTTCCCAGCACTCAGGTATGTATTGGGACACCAGACACTTAGAACCCTCCAAGATGTTCAGCTTTGAATAGTCATTCTGCCCCATGGTTATAGTCAAGGTTACCCTGGAGGAGGGACTGGGGAGCAGATGGAAATCCCCAGAGGTTCCATTTGATTTACACTCAGTGAGGGTCAAGAAGTCAGAAAGGCTAGCTACCGGCGCTGTGTTCCCCAGACTGTGAGCACTGTGTGCGCCCAGGACTCTCCACATATCAGTTAGGAGGGTGGAGGGTGCTGGTGCGTAGTTATGTCATCCACGTTCCTGCTTGTCTTCCCTCTTCAGCTACTCCTCTCTGGAACACGCTCATGGACTCATCCAGAGCCACGTCTCCCAGTGATTGCAAATGCAGACAAGTGGACAGTGAGCACCCACCCAATCCTTCTTTTCTCTTTGTGTACCATATATTTTGTATGTGTGAGATACATCATCACTAAGAGTGAAAGAGGCGGTGTGTGTGTGCTTGGATAAGATTTGTAGATGGTGACATAAGGGAAGAGAGCCCAGCTGCAGAGTACAGCAAGTTAAGGACTGGGGGTGGACTCATGTTTTGGTACAGGTATAGAGTGACATCCGGCATGGGTGGTGAGGTATGGGGAACAAGGCAAATTATAAAAGAGACACTAAGGACAAATTATTAATTCCTTGGTTAAAGTTTTTTTTGGGGGGTGTTCTTCAGTAGTGAAACCACCATTAGGTAGTCCATGTTTCATTAAGCCACCTCCCACACAGGTCTGTGCAGGTAAACCTCATCAAACCCAGGGTAACACAAAACAAAACAAAACAAAACAAAACAAAAAAACAAAAAATCAAAGCAAAACAAAACAAACACAAACAGCAGCCCTGAAAAGAGAAGGTCCCTGCGAAGGACATGGGGAGAAGAGAAGCCCAGTGGGAGTGTGCTTGGGAAAGGTTAACAGGGATGAAAATGACCAAGTTACATACATATAAGACATTGTCAAGTGATGGGAACAGTGGTACAGGACAGGTGAGGTCAGGAAACAGCAAAATGCAGCAGACTGAGTCCAGCTTGAGTGTCCTGGGATTCTGCAGCACAGAGCCAGGAAGCTTGGAGATGCCCCCACCCACCTGCCTGGCCTTTCCGCACAGGTTTCCAGTAAAACTGGCCCCTACTGCGTTCTCTCTGAGTCTGGTATGGGATTAAAAACCCAAATGTCTTATAAGGAGCTTAAATTTGCCAAGCCTGTAAAGATCTGATAGTGGCGAGGCTATCTGGGCAGAATTGCATCACCCACCTGGCTCACTGGACACAGCTCTGCTGAGCTCTCGAGAGGTACAGCCCCAAGTGTGTCATCACAGGAGCTCCGGGAGAGAGCCAGATGGTAGATAGCACCAGTGACCAGACAGTGGAGATGGAATGGAAGGCATTCAGCATCTCCCTATGGCTGCAGCTCCTTCACAGTGACAACTTGGCTCTTCCTGAATAGGTAGTAGGGACCCACAGCACAGGGCACAGTGGCCATCTGGCAGAAGAGGATTTCAGAGCAAGGTGGGTCTGTTTCCTCAAGGGATGCTGTGTCACACATGTGCTTAGGGGGCCTTAAAGCATCGGTCCACAGAAGTCCTGCCAGTGTGCTGCTAATAGCTACAGGATCAGAAATACTGGTTTCATTGTGCAGCCTTGAGCTTGAAAGCCTCCAAAGGGGCCTTGTAAAACTGTGCTAGTACATTGGTCAATAGTCCTTAGCAATTTTAAGAAGTCATTCTTAGTGAAGAAAGCAAGAGGGATAATTCAGTCACCCAGCCGTGCCCTACCATGCTCACACAGCCAAGTACAATGTCTTATGTTTCCCCAATGACGCTCACAGTTTAGGTGTTGAAACCCTTAAAACAGGGATTGTTTTAGTTAGGCACATGTGTGTATGTACCGTTAGTGAAATACCCACTTCTGCTGTGGTCTTCCAAGGAGAAGGGTCCTGTGGGTCCCACCAGAGGCTATGTGCTGTGTAGTTTTCTGGTCTCTTCTATGACCTCAGCCTTGCCTGGCACAAGGTCACAACAGGAAGGATAAGAAAGGAGTTGGGAGAAGTTGGTGAACTTCTTTTCCTTCTCCAGTTTCCTTTTGGAGGTGTGAACCAATCATGAAACTACTAAAAAGAAAGAAAGGCAGTGTGGAGCAGCATGAAGCAGTGTGAAGCAGTGTGAAGGGGGAGACCACACAGTGGGTCCTGAGATACTCAGAATCCAGACCATTCGCTGTGAATCCAGGCTGAAGGTGCAGTGCATTCCTTCACACAATCCGCACACACATCCGGCACATTGTAGCAAGCTAGATTTCTTTTCTGGAAACAAGGAGCAGAGTGTCCTGACACCTCTAGATATTAGGTGCTTACAGAGCCTCATCAAGAGTGACAACCAGGAATGGGACTTTCACGTCACCTCCCACACAACCCCTGAAAATTCCATCCTACGGAATGACACACAGGAGCCCGTGCTACAAGGTGTGAGCTCAGCAGGGCAAGTAGGAGGCACGTCTCCTCTCCCAGTTGAAAGTAGACACATGCCATGTTTTTTCCCCCCAATTGACAACTTAGACTTAAGTTTTAGTAATTTGTGTCAAGATACTTTTTTTTTTTTTTTAAGGATACAGACAATGTTATTTTAAGAGTCACAGAAACTTGAAAGGTGCTTGAGGCCTTTGGAGGAGAGTGAGGAGGGGACTAGACATTTATGTTTCAACTCCCGACTCCCACACCATCTCCCTCCCTCATAGCCAGGGGCTCAACAGCCACTGAAGAACCTGAGCTGGACTCTATGCCCATGTGACCAGCAGGTGTTTGCATGGACACAGCAACTGAAGACAAGTGGAAACAAACCACTGGTAAGCTATTTAAGTGTGTGTTCCTCTGGAAAGGAAACAGTAACGTTTTCAAGAGAGCCAGGAATATTGACACATGTCTCTCTGAAATCCCAGCAGTTTGAGGTTGAGACAGGAGGATTGCCATGTGTTCCACAGCAGCTTAGGTTCCATAGTGAGTTCTAAGCAAGCCTGCACTATAGAGTAGGAAACATATCCAATAAGTGGATTGGGTATAGTGGCAGGCACCTGTAACCCAAGCATCCTGGAGGTAGAGGCAGGGTGATCATGAATTTGGTCTAGATAGAGAGTCCTGTCTCAAAGACAAAGAAGCAGCCCTCTTCCTGCTTCACTAGTCTGCCCATTTCACCAGCACTGTGGTCAGCTGGATTCTTGAGAACACTCCACAACCAGGACTGTGGAAAACTAACGAGTAGGCATGGTGGAGAATCTGTGGTGAGGCTCATGCTTGCTCTGTGTTTTCAAAGCTCCATGCTCATTCTCCTATGGTGATCGTGTCCTACGGTGCAGCTACAGTCTGGAAAGTCCTTTCCCTGGAAAGTCTGCTTGTCTCTGCCCTTTCTTTTGTCTACGGTGATGCTCTGAGTAGCAGTTCAGCCACCGCCCAGGAAACCTTTCCTCTGATCTGCTCTGTCTATCAGAACCCTGCGCTTTCTAGACTTTGGAGATAACAATCAACAGCATGCCAGGTCATTACCGAGGGAAAGCCAAGGTTGAGGGCTTTCTCATTGCCAGAAGGAGATTGGTTGACGGTCATGGTCCCTTTATGATGTCTTGTTTTCAAGACTGAGTAACACTATAGTCGTGTTTTCTCACTGGTAGCTCAAAATAGGGGATGTTGTGGGAACACATTAGAACTGCCAGTCAGTTTATAAGTGGCAGTCTGACGGGCAGTGTTATCTAAAAGCATTTGATGATGAAAGCGGAGACACTAATCAGAGACCAACATTTAGCTGCTTTTGTGCTTGGGAGGGCAGCTGAGCCCAGAGAGTCCTGTAGGGTAACCACCTTTGTCTAGAAAGCCAATCATCTGACAGAAACCTGTAGACACCAGGGCATTGGTGTCTGCTGTGGGGGGTGGGAGTGTGGGGGAGACAGTTATGAGAAGGTGACTCAGGTGATTAGAAACAGAGAGGCAGAGACCTAGTCCTAGGAAACAGAATGCAGATATACACGTGCAAAGCTGCCTCCTTCAAAGCAATTGTTTAGAGAGGCATGCCCTCAGTACAGTGTGTGGATGCTGTTCAAAGAAGTTTTGGAATTACTTTTGAAGAATTTGTCTTTAAATGCTAACCACCTCATTTTTTTTCATTCTGTTTTTTTTTAATGGATTTTTTTTTTTTTGCTTAAGAAAAAATGTAATGTAAATAAGTGCTCGACTGCATGTGTATCTGTCTACTCCGTCCATGCCTGAGTGCCTGCAGAGGCCAGAAGAGGATGTCAGATCCCCTGGAACTAAGGTTAACAGGTTGGCTAGGAAACAAGTGCTGGTCCTCTGTGTGAGGTATAAATGCTGTTAACCACTGAGCCACTCCCTGGCCCCATTTTGTTTAGTATCTTTGAAGGATGGATTTAAAATGAGGGACGGGTGTTCGGCAGTGACCAGGAGAGGCCTTGAGTATTAGACACAGGCTAAGCAGATTTGCAGCCAGCATTGACATTTGCCAGTAGTGAGGTTGTGGGCAAGTTGATGATCTGAAGCATTGGATCATTCATTCATTCATTCATTCATTCATCCCAGCAGCCAATCATTTGGTCAGCCACAGTGTGAAGGCTTCCAGAGTACTTGGGGTGAGTGCATGTAGGTGCTGGGATGAAGTCAGCATCTCTCTTCCAATCTCTGCTCCGGTATAGCGATGGCTATTTAAAAGCTATGAAGGTCATCTTCTAGGCATACCATAGAATTACGTAATAACGGTAATTATCTTGGGTGGCTTATAAGTGGTCACTGCTTAAAGTCCCTGAAGAGAAATTCTGAACACTTTTTAATAATGGTAATCTCACTAAATAAATACGCAACTTAAAACATGGACAAAGATGAAGAGTCACCCATTTCAGGTGCATGGCATGGCTTGGCCTCCGTCTCTCCCAGATAGATCCCCTAGGCTCAGCAGAAATAGACGACTCCATACCTACAGGGCTTTCTCTTCTCTACCTTATCTGGGGAGCCCGCCCCCCATACTCTACCTGAGGAAAGTCAAGCAATCCTTGATGGAAACCACACATTCAACTTCCTGGAAAGGCCTCTCCATGCAAATGAGATATCCCAGAACCTTCGACAGCGTCCAATGAGATTAATACCCCAAAAAGAACTCCTTCCCACTCTCCAAGGTTTATATAGCCCTTGTTCACCCCAACAAAGTGTATGTGCACAGCTGTTTCATTGAATTCTGTGAGAGCCCTTTCATTGATTGTCCCCTGAAAGAGCTATAACATTGAAGAGCTTAACGTTGAGATCTTCCAAGGAGACCTCCTCCCTCCAGCATTCACTTCAGATCCAGGATCCTGCTGACCTTTGTGTTCATCCTTTTTCACACAGTGTGCTTCAGCATCCAGACACCCCAAGAGAAGACTGGGACACCCCAAGGGAAGACTGGGATACGCCCCAGGGAAGACTTGGAGCCCAGACCTCGGCTCTGCTCTATCCTTCCCTTCTTGGTGTGCAGTGGCTCCTGGATACAGCAAAGGAAGAAGCCAAAAATGGGCCCACAGCTCCTCACTCCCTTCTTCTATGTCCTTCGTGAGCGAGGCTGGAATTATCAATGGAAATATCAGGTCTTTGGAAAGTGCAGGTGACATTTTCCAGCCCCCTTCCTGGATCAGTATCACCGGGGAAAAATCTGTCACAGACACAGGTGTTAAAGAGCCTGGTGCTCCGATGCCAGGGACCAGAGTCTGAGGTCAGTGCCCGCTCTCCGTGTACCTTCAGAGAATTCCACCTTCCTGTCAGTGAGATCCCGTCTCTTCTCAAGCAGCTTCCATTTGGAAAGCACCAGCTGGTTTTTCTGTCTTTCACAGCAGCCTGGCTCTTTTCATCTTATCAAGCCTGACACACACTTCCATGCTAGCCCGCATCACAGGAGGATCATGAGCCCAGCTACCTCTAACAGTGATGAGAACATTTAAGGCACGCTTGCTAACGCTTCTTCAGTATGAGGACACAGCACAAAGGCTGGCAGGTAGCTGACAAGAAGGAACAGTAAAAGGCACAGGGCTTAGAAAAGGAGCGTGTCCTTTGGCCTTTAGAGGGTTAAGACTGCGCTATGTGCAGGACTTAGCAGGACTTGGTCACCAGGCCATCTCCCAGCATGCAAATAGCCATTCTAGGCATAGCTGAGTAAGATCCTACCACACTGCTTTGGTGCAATGATCAACCCTCACTGTCCTCTTGACTAGATTTAGCATCACTTAGGAGACCATTGAGGCACACCCCTAGCTAGGTACGCTGTGGGCTTCTCCAAAGAGGATCAGCTGACCAAGGAAGACCCATTATGAGCACAGTTTAATGCAAACCCATGAAGTGAACTGGGGGCCTAGAAAGGGAGAAGAAAAGAAAGCTGCCAGACTGGCATGCAGGAGGTCTGCCTTGACCACACTTCCACAGCCATGGTCTGAGCTGAAGGAGAGAAACCCTCTTGAGCCGTGAGCCAAGCGAGATAGGGCCATGTTCCTTAGGTTGTTTCTGTCAGGTATGTGGAGACTACCATGTTCAAGCACACACCTGAGTGTTGCTACACACACTTGAGCTCTGCTGTGGAGGAAGTTCTGGCTTGGCAAGCCAGCCAGGCTGCTTTGTTGACACAAAGACACCCCAGCTAAACGGAGGTGCTGATTATCAAACAGGGCCTGAAATCCCAAATCGCAAATGCTGTGTGGGGAGGCAGTGGTACAAGACAGTCTCCCAAGGATGCTCCAGAGGGTTCTGGCTTCAGGCACAGTTGATTTCTGATGCTTAATGTCAGCAGCATCCCCCCCCCATCTTTTTCTCTTATTTCCTACTGACCTTATCCTTCCTTACCTGTCATAGCGACTCCCTTTAAGTTATGGGAAAGAACACTCACCATGGCAGCTAGCTTCCAATAGGAGGAAATCTCTACTATAGCATCTATTTCTCATATCTCAAGAGGCTGTTTTTATACCTTCTGCTCTGGAGTAGTTCTTCATATACCCAGCCCTTGAGCCCAGGGTAGTAGGCAGGTTAACGCTGACTTGTGGTATGTCAAGCTGAGGCCTCCCTTCTTTGGCCATGAGTCTGCCTAAAGATATGTCAAGATGGGGCTGGTCATTTCTTAATATAAAGAGAGATGATGTGAGAGATTTTAGGTCTCAAAAATAGTGATGTCTCTAACACAGAATGATGTCTTAGGGAATACACTGTTTGAGAAATGTGAATTTTCTCCTGTTGAATCTGGCTATATCTAGTTTAATGTTAACACTATAGTTCTTTTTACAGAGTTTCAACAAAATGCCTGAGAAAAGCAGCTTAAGGTAAAGAGTTCGTTTTGTCTTGCTTAAGGAGGTTGCAGTCCACAGATGCAGACCATCATGGTGCAGGACCTGGGGAGGCGGGCAGTTGTGTGGGGCATCTGGTTACAGTATGTCCAGACAAGAGGCAGAGGGTGCTCAACTCCCTTATTTCTTTGTACTCGCTGGAGCCCCCAGTCCAAGGAATGGTACTACCTGTTTGGGGTGGACCTACACAATTAAACCCTGTATAGTCATAACCCAAGCTGTGTATCCTATGGGAGTCGAAATTTAGTCATTGTGGCAATGAAGATTAACTATCAATGTTAGGTCAAAACATTTCTTTTGGCCAGGTGGTGGTGGCGCACACCCTTAATCCCAGCATTTGGGAGGCAGAGGCAGGTGGATTTCTGAGTTCAAGGCCAGCCTGGTCTACAGAGTGAGTTCCAGGACAGCCTGGGCTACACAGAGAAACCCTGTCTCAAACAAACAAACAAACAAACAAACACATTTCTTTTGTTATTTGTTTGGTTTTGAGGTGGGGTTCATATAGCTCAGGCTAGCCAGGAGCTTGCTGTGTAGCTGAGGCCGACCTTGAACTCCTTATTCCTATGCCTCCGTCTTCCAAGTTTCAGAATTATAGGGGTGTGCCACCAACAAAATCGTACAGAAGTGTCAGAAATAAACTGTGGAAATCATATATGGAGAACCCTTCCTATTTTGATGCAGGCTTCAGAAAGCTCTCTGAAGAATATTATAGCTAAAAAATTAAGAGAGTGGAGAAGATAGCATAAACATGACAGCTAGTGGTTATCAATCACTTACAATTGATCAATTATTGATACCAAAATGTGTCACCAGCACTTTGCCAACTTTCTGAGGTAAGTATTGTCAGGCCTCACATCTCACTGTGGGAAGCAGAGGCCAGGGGATCCCTCAGCTGGCCTGGCTGAGCTTGTGAGCTCTGGCTGGGAGAGTCTCAAAAAGCAAGGTGGAGAGAGATTGGTGTCTGCCTTCCACACACATGTGCATCTACCACCGCAGCTTCACTTACACACACATTTGTACATGCAGATGAACATGTACATGCACAAAGTTTAAAAGGACATACACTTTCCCTCACAGACGTGGGTAACATGGAGCAACATGTTACTAAGAGGACATAGCATCTCCTCATGGGACGCATGCCGACACTCTACATCCCCGTGTATTTCACCACCCCGGCACAATGGTGGGGAAATCTCTTTACAGATCGCTGTGTTCCCTTAGCATGAACAACTGTTTGTGTACATATAAATTAAATCTATGCAAGCAAAAACCCAAGTCTTTCAGCTCAAATATAAGTGGAAAGAAAAAAAGAGAAATTTAGATTAATAGACGCAGGCTTTAGCTATAGTGTATTAAAAAAAAAGAAAGAAAGAAAGAAAGAAAGAAAGAAAGAAAGAAAGAAAGAAAGAAAGAAAGAAAGAAAAGACTAGACTAGACAGTTCCTGGCTTCGGTGCCTATATACACCTCCAGGGCATTATTGCTGTTGAAGCTATTGCTGTAGTTTTAGTTCCAGAAAAAAATTGAGGAAAATTATGCCTTATAATACATTGGAACTTTCATGATTATGAGATAAATGATAAAATGTGTTGTGGGCTGGAACATGGAAATGCAGTGGTTCTTTAACTAAAATCTGTGTTATTTAAGGAAAATATTGATGTTGCTTTCATTCTTTACATATTCTGGCAGATCCCCAAAGGAAGAGCTTTCTCCACAGCCTTCCTTCCACCCCTGAAGCCTCAGCTGCACCCTATCTTCCTCCTATCTCCCCTGCAGATTCTCCTACTTCAGGCAATTTGCCTGATAATTACCATCCAAGGTGCAATGCCCAACACCTTCATCAGCCTCCTCCTCAGTACACAAACATACTGAAATATCTTCCTGAAGGGTGGGGGAACAGTACCAGCTTAAAAGGAACAAAGATTTATTTTTGCTCACCATGGTGTCAGAGGCATCACCATGCGCACTGGGCCTTGTCACTTTGGGTCTATCCTGGCAAAGTCTACCAAGAACTTGAGGTAGGCAGATGCAGTTTCCCACACAATGAAAAGAGAGGAATGGCAGGGTCCCAGTATCTATGCCAGGGGCATGCCCCAGGGACACAGCTTCCTCCCACTAAGTCTCACTTCCTACAGGCTCCACCATCTCCCAGCAGTGTCAAATGTAAGACAATGTCTTTGATACATGGACTTTTAAGGGACATTTAAGATTCAATCCATAAGCTCTGGAGAGATGGATGGCTCAGTGGTTAAGAGCACTGACTGCTCTTCTGAAGGTCCTGAGTTCAAATCCCAACAACTATGTGGTGGCTCACAACCATCCATAATGAGACCTGATATCCTCTTCTGGGGTGTCTGAAGATAGCTACAGTGTACAAAATCTTAAAAAAAAATTCAAGCCATAACAAGAAAAGCTTTATACTTGAGTGTGGTTCCATTAGTCATTGGCTATTTTCCATTTTGCCCCATTTCTTTAGAAAGAGGTGGCTCCACAAATTTATTTGCTTTTATTTCATGTGCACGAGTGTTTTGCCTACATGTATGAATGTGCACCATGTGTGTGAAGTGCCCATGGATGCCTTCCCACAAGCTGGAGTTAAAAATAGGTATGAGATGCCCAATATGGGTACTGCAATTGAACTTAAGTTCTCTGCAAGAGCAGCCAGTGCTTTAACTTTTGAGCCATCTCAACGATCCTAGGGATGTATTGTTTAATTTTTTGTCAACTTGACATAGGCTAGGGTCATCTGCGAAGAGGAAAGCTCAACTGAGAAAATGCCTCTATAGACTGGACTGGGGGTAAACCTAAGGGGCATTTTCTTGAGTAAATGATTGCTGTAGATGTGGCAGCTTACTGGGGAGTGGTACCTTCTCTGGGCAGGTGGTCCTGAGTTCTATTTAAACAAACAGAGAAAGCTGAGTAACTCGTGAGGAGCAAGCCAATAAGCAGCATTCCTCTGAGGCTTCCATTTCCTTCCTGGCCTGGCTCCCCACTGATACATTGTAGCAGTGAGTTGATACATTGTGAGTTGCAAGATGAAGTAAACCCTTTCCTCCCCATGCTGCTTTTAGCCATGCTGATTCACCAAGCCATAGGCGCCCTAAGACAGTGACACTGACAGCAGGGTCCACAAACAAATACTTGATTTTTCTCTGCAGATTTCTCCATACTCCCTTAAATCTGAGCCTTGAACTTACAACCTTCCTGCTGTCATCCCTCGAGTAGCCAGGCCCAACTAGACCCAAGGGCCCAACTAGAAGCTGTGCTGTTAATATGGATAAAGAGCTAATTACAGGTAATCTGCTGGCTCACTGATTTCTGTTAGATTCATGTCTGCCGGGCTGTCCATGTCATGTTCTGTTTGAATACCAGCTTTTGTCAGTTCCTTCAGGAATTCCTCATAGTCCTAGGACTGCACCACCGAGGGATGGTGGACTTCCTGGGCTGCACTGAAACCCGCGTGAGTGTAGCACACCATCCTGAGTGGAAACGGAACGTGTGCTTTCTGTTCTGCCTCTGACTTAGTGACTTTAATCTGTGCGCTGCAATTTTCTCACTGGTGTACAGAAAAAAATGTAAGGCAAATGCTGAGTCTCCTTAAGTGCCTCTGTAGGTACACAGCAGACAATAATTAGCTTAGATTCTGAGGGAACAGCAGGAAGTTAGATTCAGAGATCCCAACCTAAGATTGGGCATCCTTTATTATCTCCCTTAACATCTTGGCTACATAATTTCCTTTTGAATAAAGTTTCCAAATGTTAAAATAACCATAGAAGAAAGTCTAAACTCCCCATGGAACTGGGACTTTTTTTTTTTTTTTTTTGGTTTTTCAAGACAGGGTTTCTCTGTGTAGCCCTGGCTATCCTGGAACTCACTTTGTAAACCAGACTGGCCTCAAACTCAGAAATCCGCCTGCCTCTGCCTCTCGAGTGCTGGGATTAAAGGCGTGAGCCACCACTCCCCACTGGGACTATTTCTTAGTAGCTGCACACTGTACTTTGTCCTAAATGGTACTGCACGAAGGTATACAAAACCTTACCCATTTAAAGTTTGAGAATAGGTTGAGATCGTTTCGGCCCCAAGACCTCTAATCATTCGCTTTACCGGATAAAACTGCGTACGTCGGGAAAAGAGCGAGAGCGCCAGCTATCCTGAGGGAAACTTCGGAGGGAACCAGCTACTAGATGGTTCGATTAGTCTTTCGCCCCTATACCCAGGTCGGACGACCGATTTGCACGTCAGGACCGCTACGGACCTCCACCAGAGTTTCCTCTGGCTTCGCCCTGCCCAGGCATAGTTCACCATCTTTCGGGAAATAACCAGGTTTACCCATCTCTTCTGAGCCTCCTGGAGAGCACCAGATCTATAGCTGCCTGTCCTAGCACATTGCAAGTGCTAAAAGTAGCCCTTAAAGGTTGCCTGGGTGCAACTGTCCATCTCTATCCAGCATGCCAACACCCCCTGGACATTTAGCAAGTGTGAAGACTCACTGGGAGCCTCATAGACACTATTATTTAAACACAGGGTGGTGCACACTTGTGATCCCAGCACTTGGGAGGTGGAGACAGGAGGATTAAAAAGTCAAGGTCTTCTGTGGATACACGGCAAGTCTGAACCCAGCCTGGGCTGCATGGGACAGTCGCAAGATATAAATGAGAACAAAGGGCTTTTAAAGACAAACAAGCATGCGAGGTGTCATGATTAGCCCAGCCTCTCTACAAACAGTTATTTCATTGTTGAGTTTTAATTAATTATTATTGTGTGCAGCCATGTGTATGGTCTGAGAGTCACACGTGTGGAGGTCAAGGGTTCATCTCTGAGGAGTCATAGATAGCTTCCACTGTGGATCCTGGAAATCAAAATGAGGTCAGCAGGTTTTCCCAGCTCAGTCACCTCACTGGCCAGGAACAATTATTTTGAATGCGAGTACCTCAATAAGAAAAGAAGTTTTTTATTTTTCTTTTCTGGTTTTTTGTTTGTTTTTCTCTTTCCTTCCTTCCTTCTTCCTTCCTCCCTCCCCCCTCCCTCCCTCCTTGCTCCTTTCTCTCACCCTCCCTCCTTTCCTCCAGTGCTCCCTCTCTTTCTCCCTCCCTTTCTTCCTTGTCGGTTGGATTACATTAAAAAAAAAAAAAAAAAAAAAAGCTCAATTTAACTTTTGTCAATGACTCCACAGCTTTTATTTAGTGCAGCCGAGCCCATTTTGGATTCAGTGATCTATTAATTAAACACAAGCGGTTTAAGCATTCATCACCTTGTCTTGTACTTCCTGGAAACAAAAAAGTAAAGCAGGCTGGCATTCCCATCACACAGGCCCTGGGCGCCAGGTCCCTGTGCGTTGGCAGTTGGCGACCCCCCTCGGGTCCCCCTCCTGCCAGTGTTTTCCACTTTTGCTCAGCCCAGTCTCAGCAGACTGGGCAGGCCCAGCAGCAAGGCCCAGGCGCAGGCACCACCGAGGGAACATGGGGCGCAAGCCGAGCCCCAGGGCTCAGGAGCTGCCTGAGGAGGAGGCGCGGACCTGCTGTGGCTGCCGCTTCCCGCTGCTGCTGGCACTGCTGCAGCTGGCGTTGGGCATCGCGGTGACCGTGCTGGGCTTCCTCATGGCGAGCATCAGCCCCTCCCTGCTAGTCAGAGATACTCCGTTCTGGGCTGGGATCATTGTAAGCATCAAGTCTGTTCGGCCTAAGCACCAGCGGGCATGCGAGCCGCATGGTGGAGTGGAGACTAACCCAGCTGCATGCGCCCCCACCCTGGCTGCACCCCTAACTGCTTGGAGATTGACTTTGGGCACACTTGGGCTCCCCAGAGGAAGGCTGGGAGCAGGATTCTGGCTTTCGCCTGCCTGAGGCTTCTTGCTCCTCCCAGGGCTCTGACTCAGTCTACAGGGGAGGCCCCGTGGACATCTCGCATAGCCTCAAAGATAACTGCAGGCCCACCCTGTGTGGCTTGGTCCTTGTCTCATTCCCCAGGCCCCACGTGCGTCTGCATAAGTAGCACTGAATGAAGTTCATCCTGGGAAAAGCAGGGTAGGAAAACCTTAAGTTGGAGTTGCCACACTGGCTTTGTTAAACTACAGTTCCCTTGTAAGAGTCATGAATCACTTTCCTAAGGCAGGGCTGGAGACGACTGCAAGCACAGGCTTAATCCACACAGTGTAAGGTGGGCTGAAGCTTTGCTGGCTCCAGTGGAGTTCATTTGGGGTTGTACTAATGCCAGATGCACAGTACTCTGTTGGTGTGTGAGTTCTTGAAAGTAAAATAGATACGGCGTACGGAATACCTACTGTATGCCGGCTCTGCCAGAGATCTCCCCTGTGTTTGTAACTTCACATCTTATGGGACAGTCCTCAAGTTAGAGAAACCAGGCTGGCCCCGCCCAAGGTCATGAGCTGGGAAAGCAAAGGCAGGACTGGCTTCTCTGTAGCCGAATTCTGGCTATGCTAATACTTACCTTATTATCTAAAGCCAATGCTAAATTCTCAGGCTGTCTCGTTTGACCCATGCAACGGTGGGGATTGTTATTCCACTCTGGACACGGGGAAGCCCATTAAGATACCTGACGTCCTCAAGCCCAGAAGGTAAACGTGGCAGAGTCAGGAGAAATGAACATGGCCCCTTGGCCTTCCAGCTCCCCTCTATCCTTACTGTTGCTGACCACACACACACACACACACACACACACACACACAACCCAACATAATTTTGTATGGGACAGAACCTGAAGACACCTGATGCATATTCATAGGTGCAGATATTTTTAAATTAAGATTATTCAAACTCACAAATCTTTGCAGAGTAATTTAAAATGTTTAATTTGTGTACTGAGAATTCCCTTGAAATTATCGTGATTGGAGTTTTCTAAGTCAAATGATTTTAAAAATAACCTCTCATTTAGACATACTGGATATTTTGGTCGCCTCGATGGCTGTCAACATACTCCGGGGAAAATATCTGTCCTTGAAGGCCAGGCAAAAGGAAGGAACAAGGAATGAGGGCTGGTTTTGAAAACCAGCTTTTATTTCACTTCAGAAAGGCCAGTTCCAAAGAAATGAGTTAGATAGGGGGACAAACTGTGTTCTAATGTTTACGGCATGGCACAAAAATCCCAAAGCTTCAAGAGTCAAAAGCTCTGGCGAAATTCCTGATGGCTTTCTGGGCGTGGCACGAAGAGCTCTTTCTCTTGTTCCTTCTTTATGCTAGGGTTAAGTTGAAGTGCACCCCTAGCCTGTGGCCCCACTTGGCTTTTGAGAGAGACCCGGCAGAGGCTGTCCCAACCCACCCAGGGAGTCTCCTAGAAGCCATGTGGGGCCATGCCTCTTGTCAGCAGGATGAGGGCTGTGGGCAGGGTGTCACTGTCTCTCAGACACAGGGACCCTGTCCTTGTCTGACCACAGTGTGGTTGGTCTCCAGACACCCTTCTAGGCTGTCAGGGAGGGAGAGACAGATGGTGAAGGCAGGTGTGTAAACACCGCACCTGGTGCTCAGTCCTGGCTTAGATGTTATTTGCTGAATAACTGTGGGCAAGTTATTTAATGTCTCTAGGTTTCAACTGGGGGGGCACTCAGTGTGTGTGTCTGTGTTCATGAGTGTATACATGTGCTGAGAAGGAAGGCATTGACCTGTGAAGGTCAGAGGGCAACATTGTGATCCATTTCTTAGTCACTTCTCCATTTATTTATTTATTTATTTATTTATTTATTTATTTATAAGACAGTCTCTCACTGAACTCAAATGGTCTAGTCTCACCAAGTGGACTAGACCGGCTGGCCATGGAGCCCCCAGGATGTCCCTGTCTCTGCTCATGGAATGCTGAAGTCATAGACACTTGTAGTCGTACTGATCTTTTTCTCTGGCTACTGGAGATAGGAGCTCAAGTCTACATATCTCTGCATGGGGTGCTTTACCTGAGCCATCTCCCCAGCCCTGCTTTCCATTCCAGCCCTCAGGTTCAGCCTGAGGAGTCAGCAAGTTACTGTGTGCAAAGCCCTAGGCACAGTGCCAGCCCATAGTTAGCAGGTGATGATCTATCTCCCTGCTTTAGCTGTTAGGGGAACAGTCGCCGGTGGTGGTCTTCCTCAAGGTTCGAGCAACCTTGGATCATCTCCAGGGTGGCAGAATAGTCCCTTTTGAATCTCTCTGTTTCACAGATCACTTTGAGCCCCAAAGGAGGTATTGCTTTGGCCATCTCACCTTTCTCTGTTCCCAGCCAAGGCACCGTTTAGCAATTTCAGCACTGTGACATTAGCCTAGTGCATCCTGAATCTCTCTGGAGATTGATGATAATGAATGTGGAGGGGAGAATCTCCCAGGGGTCATTTTCCGTCTTGGAGGAGTGATTCTAGTCTGGTATATACTAGGGGACCCTGAAAAGTTGCCCTGTGCTAAAGGTGAAGGCACACTACCAAACCCACTGCTGAGCAGAGCCACGCCCACTTCCCGAATTGGGGAATGGTGTTGTTGTGGGGGCATCCAGGCTCCGGGGCAGTCTTCACGTCTCTTGAGAATAAGCTTCAGTTCTCAGACTCTCCTTTCCTAATATCTTCAGGTGTGGGTACTGATATTTCCCTAACACAAGTTGGATATCGGGGCAGATCCACACAGGTAGGCTTCTCTTTGACCGGAGCCTTGTAACTTGCTCAGTGACCCTGTGCTTAGAAACTAAAGAGGCCCTGGGTGATTTATGCTCAAGAGATTTCAGTCCAGTGGAATTATGGGAAACCAACTAGGTTACCTCCTGTCCTCTACTGTGACTGGCCATAAATGTGACTACTCATCCCGAGTCCGGCAGATGGCTGCAACCTTTTCACTTCAGTTACCAAGGATTTCTGTATAGGGAAGATAAAGGTTGATCGAAGCTGCAGTGGAGACCATGACATTGGCTCAGAGTTCTTTGTAGAGAGATGGCAGAGGTCTTAAATCATCAATGGTAATAAGAAGAGAAGCAATCTCTCTGAGGAGAACAGGGCTTCGGGCAGAACACCTAGGAAAGAAACGCTCTTTTTGGGGCTTTTTAAACCTGTTTAGTGTTTAAGCCAGATCATCATTCTTGATTTTAATTTTACGTTTGGATTTTGAGGCAGTGTCTCATGTAGAACTTTATGTAGCCGAGGCTGGCCTTGAACTGCCAATCCTCCTTCCTTCATGTCTCACATGCCTGAACTGTTTCAGTTCTTATGCAGTGAAGGAATCCAAGACGTGGCAGTTCTAATTTAGATGCCTTGGGCTTATTTTTCTCTGTTCACTAACACTTGTTACAGGTGTCTGCGTGAGTCTAAAATGATGTTTCCACAGCTGGGGGAGATCTCCATCTGCCGACAGACTGGGCCCTTATCACATCTGACAGTAATGAATACTGCCAATTAGAAAAGTAACCTTGGTGTTTTCAGAGCCTCATTCACCTCTCAGAGAGCCTGGCAGTGATTTACTTCCTCTGGCATCTCTGTCCTCAAGTCAATATCAGAGCTTGCTCTCCCCCCTCACGTCCCAGGATGCTGTGATGTTCTTGTATCTAGGGTGGAGTTGGTCTGTTTGCATTCACTGGGTAGACCAGGCTTGGGAGAAATGATCTTCCTGCCTCTGCCTCCTTGAGGGCTGGGATTAAGGGTGGGTGCTGCCATGCCCTGCCTTCTGCTGAGTTCTTTAGCTTTCTACCTCACCTCTCTGTCCATCGTCCCCATATCTAGCCCAACCAGATCCCAAACTCCTAGATTTGTGTCATAGTGACCATGTCAGAGAATTTAAAGCAAGATCTTAAAAGAAAGGGAGCCATGTTTCCCATATTCAACAACTCACAGTATAAATCTGTAATGATTAAAAGTCCCACTGAGTGCTCCAAGATCAATGCTGGGCATGGTGGTACATGCCAGCAATTACAGCAGTCAGGAGGCTGATGCAGGAGGATTCCAAGTTCCAGGCCAGTTTAGACAACACGGTGAAACTCTGTCTCAAAACTTATGCATACATACACAAAGAATTTCAGTATGTCTTTCAAATTTCAGTATTTCAATTTCAAATTTCTCTGAGGGATTAGAAATACAGAAATCAGAAGTTTCAGATCTGGTTGGAAACGACACAATGGTGTAGACAAGTTGATTGCCTATTTCAAGAGAGAATTTTAAGCACCAGGAGCCTTGTGAGAATTTACTGTGAAATTTACAAGTAGATCTAGGACCCATAGCAAGTCAGGCTGAAGGTATAGTTATCAGTTATGATTTATAACTAAAGGAAGATGGAAGAACAGAAGGCTGAAGTTTTCATCATGTCAGTTTCCACATAAGAGTCTTGATATTTTGAAAAATTAAATCCAGGATAATATTTTTAGGAACACAGTGCACAGTAATTCATTGTTTTTCATATTGGGACTTTAATATGTGTTCTCAAACCCAGCACAGCACCTCAAGTACCACTGGGAAATACGTTTTATTACATGACTGTCGCAGGGTTGTTGGAACTAAGGAATAATAATTACAGGACTGAGTCAATCCCCATGGAGCACATACAATAGATAACTGGTAAGGAAATAACTTGATAGCCATGTGAGGTTCTCACATTAAATAAAAAATTAATTTTAATGAAAGTGGCATGAGATATTTGAGAATTCGAGGAGTGGAAGAGTAAGGTTTGGACTGACCAAAGTCCTCACACACACACATGCACACTTAATAAAATGAATCTTAAAAAATACTAAGTAGCAATAGCAACCACAAAACCAGCCTTATTTGCATCCCCTAACTAAACTAAATGACTACTGGGTAGAGAACTGACTTGTGCTAAGCTCCTTGTGGGGATGAGAGGAGCAATAGGGTCGCTCTAATTCTTAGTGTAGCCATTCATGGATCCCCAGGACGCTGCTGTCCACTTCTACCTTGCTCCAAGGAAATGTCTGGGCTCTCTTACCCACTACCCTCTTTTCCACATAGTGCCATCCTTGCCATTTTTATTAAGATTGCTGTCTAATCAGCCCCTCTTGCTGGTGACATCAACATAATGATGCCTACAGGCCATGCCAAATCCAGCCTGCAAGTTTCGACGTAACTTCAGGACAAGAGTGGAAACTGGTCACTGGACTTGAACTAGGTACCATTTCATTGAAAAGTGTAGATTATTTTGGGAGACTAGATCATGTCAAACTGAAGTGCTAATTACAATGGCCAGTCAGAATGTAGTGCTAAATGGGGTCAGCATGTCATGGCTATTTATTATCCTCCACCCTGCTTTCCATGGGGGGGGGGGTGCCCATGTGCACATGTGTGTGTGTGTGCACGATTGAGTGCCACAGCAAGCATGTAGAGGTGAAAGGGCAACTTGGAGTTGGTTCTTTCCTCTCACTATGTGGATCCTAGGGGTCGAACTCAGGGCTGGTGGCAAGTATCTTTATCTTTGACCCATCTTGCTGGCTTTGTTTTTGAGATGGGCTCTCACATATCTCAGGTTAGCCTTGAACTTCTGATTCTGTCACTACACCTAAGGAGAGCTACACTTTTGTTCTATGACTTACCAGCATGTTTGTGTGTGTGTGTGTGTGTGTGTGCACGTGCTCGAGCATGCACGCATGTATGTGCCCTCATGCCTTAGGGGAACATTTGGAGGAGGGTTTTTTTTTTTTTTCTATGATTGCATCATTATCCCGTTACCTTCCTTCCTCTAATTCTTTCCATGACCCCTTCAAATTCCTGTCCTCTTTTCCTCTTATTGTTATTGTTACATATAGGTATATATTTTGTGTATATGTGCATAAATATATAAATACAACAGGTCTGTTGTTATTGTCCAAGTTTGGGTCTTATCACAGCAGATTTCTTGGACCTCTGGCTCTTGCAGTTAGTTCTTCCACAGTGTTCCCCGAAGCTTTGGCTGCAGGCATTGTGCTGTGGTTGATGCATCCACTGGGTTTGAGCACCCCGGGATTAGCTGTTCTCTGCATCTTGACTAGTTGTGGTTTTCTGCAGTAGTCTCTGTGTGTTGCTAGAAGCTTCCTTGGAGAGGGGCTGGCGCTCCACTTATGATGGGCACAGTGCTAAGTAGTTAGGATGGAGTTGGGGATTATGTTGCTTTGGTCACACTGTGGTCCTAGGTTTGGGGAGCAGTTGGGTTTGGGGAGCGGTTGCTCTCATACAGTTATGGATCACATCTTTGTCAAGTTTCTGTTAAACTAAAAATCAAACGGATCCAGCTCGTGAACGTGAGAGTAACCTAAGGGTCTCACTGGCTGCATAGCTCTTAGGTGTGAGTAAGCAATGGGGGTGAGGGTGGGGGAAGGGCTGCAGCTCCACAGGATCTGGCGTCACTTGGGAGATGGGCCTCTATGTGTGCCTGGTAGGGAGTTATAGTAATTATCTTAATTGAGATGAGAAGACAGGCCCACTGTGGTTGGCACTGTTCCCTGGGCACCGATCCTGTGCTGTGTGATAGCTGAGCACCAGCATTCTCTCTCTCTCTCTCTCTCTCTCTCTCTCTCTCTCTCTCTCTCTCCCCTTCTTGGCTACAGATGTCATGTGACCTGCCCACTTGACCAGCCCCGGCAATCTCCTGTTGCCATGACTGCCCTGACTTAATGGACTGTAATCTGAAACTATGAGCCAAAATAAACCGTTTCTCTTAAGTTGCTTTGCTTAGGGCATTTTATCACAGCATAGGAAAATAAACTAAGATGACCCTCAGCATTCTGGAACTCAAGGGGATTTACCCATCAGCTCGTCTTTATAGTTTTCAGCTATTGTTAGTTTTTTATGTCAACGCTGAAAATTCCACTGATATTTTGGTTTATAAAATGTGTTGCAAATGTATCACAGCCTCGGGTCCAGGTGCGCTTCTGGGTAGTGCCCCACTTAGATGTTAGTCCAAGGACAACTTGTGGGATTCTGTTTGCCCATCGCGAACATCCCCAACCAGGCTTTGCTTCTTGGGTGTTGGACGAGCCTGAGCCATCGCAATACAAAGCCATTGAGGGCAGTCAGCTTGCCCAGCTCTATTCCCAAGTCAGCTGCTAATGGGGTACAACCACTGCTAAGGATCAAGAGCCTTCCCGTGTCTCCTCTGTGTGTGTGTGTGTGTGTGTGTGTGTGTGTGTGTGTATGTATGTGTGTGTGTGTATGTGTATGTGTGTGTGTGTGTGTGTAGGTGTGTGTGTAGGTGTGTATGTGAGTGTGTGTATGTGTGTGTGTGCATGTGTACGTGTGTGTGTATGTGTGTGTGTGCATGTGTGTGTGTGTAGGTGTGTATGTAGGTGTGTATGTGAGTGTGTGTATGTGTGTGTGTGCATGTGTACGTGTGTGTGTATGTGTGTGTGTGTGTGTTTAAGTTGACATTGAGTGTCTTATGCAATCCTTCTCTTTACTTGGTGAGACAGTGTCTCTCACTGAACCCAAAGCTCACCAAATAGGCTAGATTGGCTGGCCAGTGAGCCTCAGGGACCAGTTTTCTTTAATTTACCAGTTCTGGGATTAGGGACACATGGCTTTAGGGACATGTGACCTTGCTGGGCTTTGTCATGTATGTTGTGTGTTGCTTCTCATGCTTACATGCAAGTGACTTACTCCCTGAGCCACCTCCGCAGCCCTCTCCTTTGGTGTTTGACTTGATGTTCAGCCATGTAACATCTTCAAAGTCACAGCTCCTTCCTCTCCAGCACGGTCAGGAGCTGTTTTTTCCTGAGGTGGCAAAAGGCCTATCGGTAACGGTTATCAGCAATAAAGGGTCCGCCGGAGTCAGTGCAGAAATAAGCAGCTGTCCCCTGGCTGGGCTGCCCGCATTCTGAGAGGGACTGAGAGAGCCCTGGATGGAGCCCTCTCGGTGACATCTCACTCCAACGCTGCTTTGAAGGTGTTTGATTCAGCGGTCACTGTCACACTGCCATTACAGACCCCTTTATGATAAGCTGTTATCAAGGCCCTCTCTTAAGTGGAAGATGATAACAGAGGTCAAGACAAGGAGGGGAATTGCTGTTGTGTTAGCCACTCTGATAACTAGGAGAGAATGTCACCCACTGGCCCTTCTTTGGTGTCAGAACTCGGACTCTGATTGGACTGTTAGGCCCAGACTGCTGCACCTTATCTCCCACTCAGCTGTGTTGTGAAAGCTGAGGCCCTGTGAGGAGAATTGCTGCGGAGAGAAGGCAAAGGCGGGGAGGAAGGCAGAGTGAAGTTACCTTGGGAGGAACACTCAAGGCTGTGAGAAGGGCATGGGAAGGTGTCAAGGTAAACAATTAGAGAGAACTGCATGGGAGGTTGAGTTCTGACATTGTCCTCAAAAGCCCCACCCCCTGTCTCAGGAGAACCAGCCTCTGGAGCCTCCATCTCAGGAGAGCCAGGTTCTCATGCTGTCTGTCTGTCCTCTAGCCTGATTCTGACTTATAGGGTCTAAATACTCCTGGAAGAATAGTTTATTGGATGTTTATGACTTTTGGTCTTTGTTCATGGTTCTGAGACCAACTATAATTTTAAAAATGAACATGCGATTGTGTCCTAGAACCCTCAATAAATAATTCTCATTCAGTCATCAAATCCAGTGCGTCACAGATTTTTCCACGCTGAGACCTCCTGGAAGCCTTGCTCCCCTTCCCTCTGCCTTACACAAACCTCACAAAAAGCCCTGTGTCTGGCTAGCCACGTTGTGGAGAGAGGCACACAGGACAGACTGCCAGCTGCTGGGGACATTAACCTCCTCACACTGAAAGGTTCTCAAACTCGAGGTTACACTAGCATCACTACTGTTTAACGATCACTTATAGCTAGCTCATATTTTAAAAATGTTGTCAGAGAAGCCCCTTGATAATGTTTTAAAGATCAAACAAGGTGATTCATATTGATTGATTCTACATGCCATATATCATACTGTTGAGCGATTTTCTGTCAACTGCACAAATTCTCAAGTCTGAGCTCAGGAATGTCAGACCTTCCATGGTGCAGCTGTTTCTTTCTGTCATCCCACTCCCTATATTCCTCCCTTCCCCCTCTCCTCCTTCCTTCTTCCTCCCCCTCTTCTTCTTTGAGACAGGGTCTCATTGGCCTGGACCTCACCACATTCTAGGCTGGCCTATCAGCAAGACCCAGGTTTCCTCACCGGTCACATCTCTGTGCCAAGATGGGTTTCCTTGTGGGTTTGGAGGGAACTGAACTCAGTCAAGTCTTCATGCTTACAGGTCAAACACTTTGCTGGCCTATCTGTCTATCTGTCTGTCTGTCTATCTGTCTATCTATCTATCTATCTATCTATCTGATCTATCTATCTGATCTGATCTATCACTCCAGTCTTATTGGAAAGGATGCTTCTTGTGGTTTTGGATTTAATTTTTTTATAGTATGCACACCAGCATGTAAGCACAGGTGCTGGCCTTCATTGATAAATGAATTCTTTATGTCTTTACTAATTTTGGTTTGCTGGTTCATCTTTTAAGAGGTGTTGTGTGATAACTCAGTGTGGCCTATTTGAGTGTATCTTCCAGGGAGTTTGGTTGTACCTAGCATTCCAATGGTTTTATAAGCTTATATAATCCATTCTCTTAGCCCACTCATCATGAAGACTCAAGCAGACTCAAAAGAGATATGAATTCATAATGAGCCGCTATGTTTCTGCCACCCAGATCTGAAAATTATCAACTTGTATTTACTCCCACTTGCTTTGTATCTTTGGGTCTTCTCATGATCCATTATGTACCCCTTAAGTTTATTTTGAAGTAAACCCCAGTCTTGACATTATTCTATCTATAAATATTTTGCTATTTAAGTCAAACAGTAAAGATCATACAAAAATAAATTCTAATATAACAGAAAAGTTAATTTCTTAATAGGAATTAATTTATGGGTATTTCTTAAGTTTGTTAAAAACCAAGATCTAGTTGTAATTAGTCCACCTGATTTTTGTACCTACTAAAAGATTTGCCCTTTATTTCCCACTATCAAGTGTTAACCAAGGTCATAATCATGTTCATGTTCCTGAATCATGCAAATAGTTTCTAACACTCTACCCCAACCCAGGCCCCATCAACCAAAACACAATTCTGGAGATATTCGGGGCTTGTGGCTAGCTATTTGCTAGACTTGCCAGTGTGTAGCCATGTTAAAGGCAAACCTGTGTGGCAGTCTTGGTTTCTTGGTTCCATCTTTATGGCTACAAAGATGCTCAGACCTGTCATGGGTGTCTGTAACTATTAAAAGCAGTCTCTTCTTACAAGGGGATGGGCCACACCCTCCTGCACTAAGTAGGCCATGCCCTCCTGCATCAGGCACCAGGTCTCTCTTTAGGACCTTTGCTTTTGACAACTTTTATTTCCTTACTAGTTAATAGAATAGATATTGGCTGCATTTAGTCCAGTATTTCAAAGTGTTTTCTAAGGAGTTTTTGTGTAATTTAATCTTTGATAGTATACAAAATAGTACTTTTTTGAACCAACTGTTAAATTTCAGATCTTTCTGAGTCACAGTTTTCCATAAAATAATATAGTACTTTATTTTTTTAAACTTATTGCCGTTTTTGGAAGCAAATGACCTAGTATATACAGAGTTAGGTCACTATTTTTTTTTTGGTAGGGGACTTACTTGTACATGGGTTAGATAATAAATAAGTAGGGCTGGGTTTTAGACAAAGGCCTTGCTCTACCCCGGGCAGATAAGGAAAGAAAAGGACACTGGGTGTTTAGCCTAGTTTATAGCCATCACCTACTTTGTTGCTTCGAGATCCTGTTGTCTGTATTTATTTGGTCTTTTGAGGATGTAACTGCAAAACTTCTCAGTAGTTCCTATGAAGTATATAAATCTTCACCCAAACACACAAATCTGTGTTACACTGAGAGAAGATGCCTGGCAGGAGGAAGGATGGGGGCTTCGGCTGTAACACAGACCAACCCTGGGATAGATGTGGGTTTCCCAAGAAACACCCAGCCAGAGAGCCCATTGGCTTCAGTGATGACTCACTTAAAATGGCTTTCAGACAAGGCTTTGAAACATCGGTGTCGGGGCTACTGAGTCCTGGCTCAATTCTCTAACATCTTCCCAGTTTTTACAGAAATCTCGCTTTGGCAGAAGCATCAAGGAAAACTCGGAGTTTCCATAGGATTTAGGGATCTCCCACCCACTCCCTGATCCAGCCAGTTTGCACATTTCATCTCATCTACATCCGCTCTGTAGGAATCATTGTGTACCACGTACAGAAGGCAAGTCATCGCCCGCACAGCGCTGTGTGCTGGGGACAGGGGCCAGTGACTTGCAGAGATCATTTCTCCCTTCCCACTTGAAAGCTCGTGTAACAGATCTGGCTAAACACTTCAGTGCGCATTCCAGAGCCTCATTGGTGGAAAATACTGAAGAAAAGAAACAGTTGTGCTTATTGGAAGTGTCAAGTCATGACGAAGCCCATGTTTCTGAGTAGGACTGAGGGTCCAGGGCTGAAAGGGGCAGGGCCACCACTGGATTTAAAGGGTCTCTCAAGGTTCCCAGCCAATCAGAGCTTGGATCACAGCAGAGTGGGTGACTTACTCATTCCCAGCCAATCAGAGCTTGGATCACAGCAGAGTAGGTGACTTCTCTTTGCTGCCTTAAGAATCACTCAGTTTTAAGAAAGTAAAAAAAAAAAAAAAAAAAAAAAAAAATCTCAAAAATGTTCTCACGATTTATTTTGTCAAGAGATTTATGTCTGACAAATCCCTGGGTGAGGCCAGGTTAGCTTTTGTATTTTAAGGAAATTGCCATATTATCAATCTTGGTTTAATGTCAATGTCTTTGCACACTGATTTGTGAAAAGTGTGTGCAGTTATTGTAATTCAGCCATGTGCCTGTCACACAGACACCCTTAAGGCAAAAATGACAAGAACTAAGGACAGAATGGGAGAGAGGAGGTTAAATGGATGCCACTCAAGCTGACATGGCTGTTCTTCCGGAAGTCTTTCCTCTTTAGACCCCAGAGGACAGACACACTTAAAGCAGTAGGATTGTTTATCATCAGGACTGGCCTTCTAATGAGACATTTCGACCTATATCTCTAATATTTGCTTCTTTTAAATGTAATAAAATATCTGGTGTGGTAGTGTACACCTGCAATCCCAGCACTTGGGAGAGAGAAGCAGGCCAGAGGGTAAAAAGTTCAAGGCTACCCTCTACTACATAGTGAGCTCCTTGCCCACGAAACCTTGTCAACTTTACAAACTAAATATTAAAGCTTTCCCTCTGCCCCCCTGGAAGATGTGGGAATACAAAGCTGAGGGCCGTAGGCCAAAACTCAGACTTTCATAAGCAATGCGAGATTTCTCTGCCAGGCCTTCCCTTGGACAGCGTCTGCTCCAAGGAATTTTTTTTTTTTAAGAAAAATTATGAAAGATAAGGAATAAGATGGGTGGCAGTCTACAACTGCAGCTTCTGGAGGCAGATGACAGGGAGTGGCCTGCCCTCCTGTCCTGTCCCATGTAAATGAGACAAATCTTAGCAACTGTTCCTGGCTGGACGATTCTTTCACTATATAGAGCTTTGTGCGTGATAGAATAGAAGTCAGTATTCTGAGCCTGATTAATGAAACTGAGACCCTTTTTTCAGGTTTATAGTTAAAGCCCTGCATTTAATGCCCACGCCGGATGCTTCCTGTCTCTTCCTGTTTGGTTCAATCTTGAGCCCTCAGACCGGTTTTCAGCCGTTCTCTCTGTTTCCTGTTATTTCTGTCCTCTGTCAATGTCTTGTGTACTAAGTTTGGCTGGAACTATTGTGTTTCCAAAAAAAAAAAACAAAACAAAACAAATCAAAACAGTAATACTAACTTTGGATCTGGTATGGCCAGAAACTATTTTTCTCATTGAGCAGTTTGTTTGTTGTTCAGCATCTATTCACGCTCACCTCTATGACATTATCTCAAGTAACTAGAAATATACAAAGCACACTGCATGCAGTCACTGAGATTGGCATCTCCTGGGCAGGTGGTAATAAACAGGCCTATAGCAGAAACAGAACAAAGCAGAAAAAGAAGTTTTCTGTCACCAGATGTTTGCTAACTGTTCGTGCCAACGTTGTGGAGAGGTGTCTAAGAAGTGCGCCCTGCAGAAGGCTAGGCTATGACATGAATGGATTGATTCGTTTGTTTGCTTGATGCTATTTATCAGCTGCCCTGTGTTCGCCGTGTCGCCGGCTTTATGCTAAGCTCTCTCTCTATGCTCTCCCTTCAGCAGTGTAGGAAGCAGGCCTCACTGATGTCCTAGACATAGAACTGCCAGATACAGTGCTAAGTCTCCCTCTTTAGCTGGGGGGCCCATCTCACCACAGAACCACGGGCCAACAGGATGTTTCATCCTGTGCCCTTGGTCCATGCATGTCACATATGTAGCTGTGAGGTCTTGGGTCATGTGCAGTGGATCTGTGCTGATGAAGAAGGGAGCTAGCAAGACCCATGTAAGAAGCGACTCCACTGGCGTATGTGTGCACGCATGTCTGTGCAAGCACTAATGCTGGATGTTGAGCTCTTGGTTGTCTGTGGTTCTCAGTCACTGCTGCCTCACTGGGCCCCTTTACACTTAAGGATACCTTAGGGTCATCAAGGTAGAGATTTGGGTCTTGACTCCTCACTGTGGAGTTGCAAGCCTCCAAGAGTCCGTGGTACACAGTGGCGTCACAGTGAACACTTGTTAAACAGAGTGAGACCGTGCCTAAGATGTCACAGGGTGCTTTTGTTTATTTTGCATATATTTTTCTTTTTCAGCTCAGATTTCAGAGTAAGTCCCTGGGAGAGACTGAGGTCATGTGAGATGGGAAACAAAATAGTGCCTGCCGAGGTTCCCGGGTGGGAGTCACCTAAAAGTCTTTAAAACAGTTTACACTTTAGCAAGAATTACTTTCTCCATTGAGTTTTAGAGACAGGAGTCTCCCTGGCTGACTTGGACCCCCTGTGCTTCACATATGGCCCAGTCATTCAAGGGAGGAGCAGGAGCTGGCAGGCTCCACAGATCTCTGTGCCACTGGCTGCCAGGACTCCTCCTGGGAGATCCTGTGGCCCCTGTGGGGGCAGGGACAGGTGGTGTGCCCTGATGTCACGTTGGTGAGGTTGCTCCTCAGGCTTCTCATTGAGTTTTCTGCTCCTTGTCTATAAAGCAGAGCCACTGACTGTGACCTCCCAGGATGCTTGTGAATGTGAAATAGAAGCCAGGCGTGGTGCACATTTGAGAACCCACCGCTTAGGAGGCAGAGACAGGAGGATCAGGAGTTCAAGGTCACATTCAGCTGCAGAGTGAGTTAGAGGCCAGCCTGGATTATGGGAAACTCTGGAAAGTAACAACAAAACAAACAAAAGAAACAGGATAATTTGCACCCTTTGCTTACTGAGGTACCTAGCATTGAAAATTGCTTGCTCTCAGCCCATTGTTAAATCATCCAGGCATGGACTTTTCCTCATATAAATATCAAGAGCATGCCCAGTGACCACTTACATGGATACTAATTAAAAGACAGAGTACATGTAACCAACAGTGTCGGCTTTGAGCCTGGCTATCCTGGCAGTACATTTGGGACCTCTTAATGGACTAGAAACATGATCTCCGACAGCCATGGTAATGATGGCATTAGTAATCACCAGCTAATGATATATCATCAATCAATAGTGGCCTCAGGCTGGGCTGTATAGAAGGATTACCCCAGGTGCCTTCTTTACATTCTTATTAGTCGTCAGATTAACCATCACGACAAAGTACTGTTGCAGATGGAGGAACTGAGAACAGGGAGAATCAGTTAAAGCCAGGCATGGTGGTGCATGCTTGCAGCCCTGGCACTCAGGAAGTAAAGACAGGAAGAGTTCAAAGCCAGTCCTAGCTACATAGTGACATCACCAGCCTGGGTTTCAAGAGATTCTGTCTCAGGTGAAGGTAGGGACTGTACTTCACCAGTAAAGAGATAGAATCAAAATTCAAGCTCTTTTCCCACCATGCAGCACTGTAACCACGTGCACAGTCTCATACATGACTTTCAACTGAACCAAGCAGCCCGTTCTCACTTGTTGAAGGAACTCTGGCTCAGTGTTTCATGGTTTTGGATGATATTTTTCCTTTCTTGTGTGTATTCTAAAGTGAAGGACCTATTTCTGTGCCTTGTTATTGTGCATCTATCTAAATCTGTAATGAAAAGTGAGGCCATGATAACAGACAGAAGCTGTCCATCACAATCCCATTGTTCTCGCTGCCTCCACGTTCTGGAAGGTTCTGGGAGCATCTCTGAATTCTTAGCATGTGTGGCATGCCATCCTGAGACATGGGATGGTTATCACACACACAACCAATAAAAAATCCTTTCCAACAAAATTGGACCATGTCTTCAGGGGGATGTCAGGAAAGTCCATCAGTGGCTCAGAGCTGCACCCCGACAGCTTTATCTTTAACAAATACACATATTTAAAAAGACAGCTATCTCACTGACTCTAACACTATGAAATGGACAAAGGATCTTGTTACCAGTTGGAAGGGAGCACGGTATTGACTGTTTATTTCACAAGGGGATGTGGGTCATCCTGCTGTTCAGTGTTTCCATGTCATATACACTACCCACCAATTATCCACTTAGCAGATGTACAGGCTACCACATCAACTGTCATTATAGTATGGAGCTTATATTCAAATAAGTCTATTTTATTTACTAATGGCATACTAGAGTATTGACACTAATAACTTTTTTATAGTTTATTGTAAGTTTTATATTTTGTGATTAATATGATGCCATATATATGTATATATGTATGTATATATATATGGCACGCATAGATAAGTAGATAGATAAGTAGATGGATGAGTGATAGATAAGTGATAGATAGATACTGTCTGTTGTCTTTAGCATCTAATGGGGTCCTTATGTCTCTCATAGATAAAGGTGGAGCAGAGTGTGAAGTGGTGTTTCTCTTTGGCTCTCTCCTGTGTTCCTCTGTACTGAGTCTCTGTGCTGATTGCAGAGATTCTAAGCAGCTAGTAGAGCTTAATTTGCCAAATGTAGTAATAAACCAACCTCACTGGGTGAACAGACACTCCCATCAATGTAGAGGCAGGAGATGCGGTGGGAGCAGTATGGCAGCTAGGTCATGAAGCTGTCTCATGAAGGCTGTGGGCAGGCACCTCTCGCTCGGCAGCCTCAGCTCAGCACTCTGGAATCTGCCATGGTAGGATTTACTGCATGGAAATGACTGAATGTGGTGAGCAGTTCTGAGATGCCATACCCCTGAAGACGTGGTCCAGTTTTGGAAAGGAATTTTTGGCTTTGGATGTGTTGGCAATAACCACCCCATGTATCAGAATGACATGCCACACATGATAGTAATTCAGAGATACTCCCAGAACCTTCCAGAACGTGGAGGCTGCAAGCTCTGGAGTGGGGTTGTGTTTAAGTAGCAATGAAGACAGAGGGGCTCTGCCTTTGACTTTAAGGATTCTTACATTATGAAGCACTAACTTGTCTTGTGGTGCCAACACTTTTATTGTGTATACATTATGAATATTAAAAATTCATCCTGCAGTAAATGTACGCCTAACCTTTTTGCATTCCAAAGTCTCAGAGGGGAAGAAATATATGTAAAGATTTCCACATTGGTCTGAACACACTGTAAGTGGCCATTGATAGCACATCTGTTTTCACTCCTCATAAGAAATGGCTCTATACCATATCCCACCATCCTGACAGATCTGACACAGGCACTCAGGGGCTGTGTTTTTGCTTCGATCTGTTCTTATCAGGATGTGGGCCCAGGACCACCACCACCAGCAGCAGCAGCAGCAGCCTTGGGATTTGTCAGGGATACAGATTCTGGGTCTTAACCCTAGACCTATCGAATCTTAAATCGTAAAGATGGGACCAACCTGTAAGGTGATTCTGAACCTTCTCAGCCTTGTCTAATGAGGAAGGGGCAAGAAGAATGGAGCAGGAAAGACCCTACAGCCATGTTGACATGTCTCCTATGATCCTGAAATCTTGATTCAGTAAGCAATGCTAATAGCTCTTTTGCTGTTTCTTATTATTTATTATTCTGGCACAGTATATGCTAACAGTTCTCTTGAGTAAGACCACATCACACTGATAGACTACAGTACATTTATCAGTTGTTGAAAATGACTCCGAAGAGTTTATCTTAAATCATCAGATGCGGGTCACCATCTGTAGAGATTTTCTTCAAGAAAATGCAGGGAAAATCAGTGCCTCTGGTCCTGTGGGTGGTCCATTGACTTCATGACCGTAGACAGAGGTTAAGTTCCTCTTGTTACAATATTGATCGGATGAAAGCATTTTGCATCCAATACTTACAGAAATAGTGTCACGTTTCCAGTTCACAAGTGATCGATGGGGCTGAGGAGGCAGGGGGAATAATGAATGGTATTTGGCAGGAGAAGGTTGTATCCCCCAACAACCCTGTATAGCAACTCTGTCAACAACTGGAAGAAGGAAACAAATAAGTTGAGGTAGTGAAAATGTCACAATGCCAGACTATAAATACAACTGAGAGAAAGAAATGATAATAATTCCCAGCTTTGCAGACTATTTTGGGAAATCATTTATACAAACATCTCACCGAGTTGGTCCTCCATCCTGCTCAGAATTCCTTACCAGGCATCTCTGCCATCCATTAGGTCAAATAGGTAAAGCCACTATGTAGCAAGACCCAGGACCCCTGCTTCTAGAAACAGACTTGACATTGAGACTGTTCTAGCCCTGCTTAGCTCTACGGCTCACAAGAGGCAGTGTAGACCCGACCCTGTTCGGACAGTCTTTCTACAGATTGAGGGGTTTAGAAGCAAAGAACTTGTAGATGCACATGTCTGAAAATAGGTTACAATGTTTCCTTTGCTCCTTTCCATTCAAAAGAATATTTGAAGATTTTCTTATCAATAAAGTTGGTAATGTGATCTCCCCAAACGTTCAGTGACATAGGCCCAGTTGCTTCTTGGCACTGATGTTCAGGCTTTATGTCTTTGTGCAGTGTGATAGCACCTGGCCCACCTGGACCTTTGTCTGGTCCATCAAGTAACTTATTAAATACCTCACTAATATCCACTCCTTGTTCTGTGGACTTCCTCTCACGGATGTGAAGTGAGCTATGGCCCCATTCCAGGAGATTCATGCATGAGCATGCCCTTTCCTTCAGTGCCCGAGAGCCGGAGCACCCTGTATTTTCTGGGCATGCCCACATCCTGCCAGCTCAGGAAGCAGGCCCTTCCTTCAGTCTGGCATGAGAACTCTTTTTTCTTTCCCTATGGCCATAAAGCTTCCAGTGTGAGGTATTTAATAAATATGATTTTTCTAGAATATCCTTGTACACACTATCAATAAAGAGAAAAAAAACCCTGTTAGTCATGCAAGGTTATAAGAACTTCACCCTATGTAGACTAACATTAATACATCCTGAGCTAGCTCAAGCCTTGTAATGATGTAATATGATGTACCAAAGTTAAAAGAAGTATATTTGAAGTACTTTTTGTCCAAAGTGGGTAACTTGGACTTTTTTTCTATTTTCACAAGGCTCTGTAGTTGGGCCAGTATTTCCTACAATTTTAACGGCTTCATATAGGTGCATGGCAAACATATCATAACCATCTTCCTCTGTGGATCTTCTCCCAGCCTCTGTCAGGTCAGTTCACCATCTGTGCATCCCACAGCGGACAGGCTGTTCACACCTCCCCTGTACTGCAGCCTCTCTCTGGAAGGCTGGGCCGGTGTCAGAGCGAGACTGTGGTTTTCATCTCTCAGTTCCCAGAGACACAGAACAGTACAGCACAGACTGTAAGTTCAGCGGATAGACAAGCAGCGTGCTGTTGAATGTGGCTGGGCATTGCTATGCTACATTGTATCTTGCTGGAGGTCAGGTCTAGTGAAGTGGACACAAAGTGTCAGCTAATGGAAGGGGCTTTCTATTGGGGTGGTGGAACTGTGATTATGGTCAGTCAGTCTTGATCTTCTGAGTGTACGTGTCTTACAACAAGAAGGAGAGAATTCTCACAACTGAGATTTCAGCCCGGCAGCCTCCAGGGACAAAGACAATTACGTGGGGGAAACTCTTGATCCTGCTGACAGAAGCTGAGGAGAGAGCCCAGGCATGTGCTTCAGGATATGACAGAAGTAAGTTTAGAACATTCTGTCTGGCTTGCGGCTGCTGAACAAAACAAGGTCTTTGTTCCTTTGCTTCGATCCTTCTGAGTGGGGATATGTATTGAAGCCCCGAAGCCTTGTCAAACGGGTGTCCATTGGCTTGTTTGAAAATGTATTTAAAGACTTGAAAATAAAAGTGGGGCTGGTTGGGAAGAGAAAGGGGGGGGGGTGTCACTGGAGTGGGAGGGGCAGTGATGGTAAAGGGTGAATAGGATTAAGAAATACTGTGTGTGTGTGTAAAAGCATTGTGATGAGACCTGCCGTGGTGTGTTAGTAATGCACACCAATAAAATGATAATTTAAAAAGTTCCTGCAAAAAGAACCTGCTCCCTGCCTTAAAAGCATGGGAGCACAGCGTGTGTCACACTCATTGTCGCCGTGGTGGGTACTGGGCACCGGGTTCTGTGGTACAGCGTCACCTCCCTCAGTCCTGCTTTATTTCCCATTCACATCTCTTCAGACCAGCATGCTTGTGATTCCAGTGATGTGCTGGGCATGGTGGTGCATGCCTTTAATCCTAGCACGTGAGAGGAAAAGGCAGCAGATTTCTGAGAGTTCGAGGCCAGCCTGGTCTATAGAGCTCGTTCTAAGATATCCAGGGCTACACAGAGAGCCCGTTTCAAACAAACAAACAAACAAACAAACAAACAATCATCTGAAACTTACAGTGATCCTCCTGCCTCAGCCTCCAGAGTTATTGACATTACAGTCACAGCCACCAGACCCAGCCTCCTAATAGATTAATCTTGTTCAGATTGGTGAAATAGTATCTCAGTGTCCTTACCATGTCACCAGATGTCTCTACTTTCCTGAAATGTGTCTGAGGCCATGCCACTCCCTGCTGGAGAGCCAAGCCATCTCTTCATCAGTGCTGTGTGCTGTATCTCCACCGTGTCTTTTCTACTCTATGCCTTGTTACAGTTCTACTGTGGGTCTCTCTGTTTCACTAACCTGCTTTGCACTGTCTCATTGCTGGGCTATTGCTGCTGCATCTGCCTTCATTAGGCTGCCTGCTGTGTGCCCTGGACCTGCAGTATGGCTCCCTGCCTTCCCTTCCATCTCTAATAACATGGGATCATAAAATACCTGCCTTGTAGGGCTCTGTGACATGGCATGAAGGAAGACATGGAAAGCCCTTGGAGGAGCTCCAGTGGCTGCTGCTGGTGCCTCTTGCTGTTATTAGGCTGTTTCAAGCCTTCTTTTTAAAGCAAACCTTCTATATTTTCCTATTAGACTTAATTCCTTTAACCTTTCAAAATCCTCTGAATGGCATGTAGCCAATGATGCCCTGACTTAGAGTAGTGTGTGAATTTATTCTGGCCTCTATTGCACATATACTAATCAAATAGATTAAATTTTATGTATCATTGTATATGCTCGAACTATCTTTTATACTCCCTGGAATACAGAGGAACTTAATAAATACCGGTGAGAACAATGGCTTTACTATTTTAAAGGCATGTCCCATTGGGCTAGAGGTCTACTGCTCATACACAGGATCTGAGTGCAGGTCCCAGCATCTGACCCATGATGGATGGTTTGGTTTACAACTGCCTACAATTCCAGCTCCGGGAGATCTGACGCCATCTTCAGGCCTCTGAGGACACTACACTCATGTACACATACCCACAGATGGGCACACAAACAATGCATCTTTGAAGTTGTGTCTCACAGGTTGAGAGAAACACAAATCATGAGCAGAATGAAGGGCTTAGCAACAAAGGTGGCACTGTGGGGGACACTGAGCTGTGTGTGGCTGGCGTCCTGGTGCCCAGTCATGTTTGTGTCCTGTGTTCCCTCTGCAGGTCTGCGTGGTGGCTTACCTTGGACTGTTCATGCTTTGTGTCTCATACCAAGTTGACGAGAGGACATGTGTCCAGTTTTCTATGAAGGTAAGTTGTTTCTCCTGTTTTCATAGAAAAGAATCTGATTGCAAACAAGAGAGGTGCTACTTAGTTAATGACTCCAGAAACTCCATTTTCAGACAGAAAAAACATGTTCTAGGAGGGCATTGGTACAGTCATAGAGGTAATGCTAGGCCTTTTAATTAATTTCCAGGAGTTGTGTTGGCCTACAGCACATGAAGTAGGACCTTTAATGCCCCCATAACAAATATTGAGCAGTTCAACAAAAGACTTGGCCAGAGAACTGTGTCTCTCTGGGTGCCCATTTCTAAATCTTGGGGTATTTGGAATATCTCAACAATAAAACAGTCTGAGTGTCTGTCCCCTTGTAGGTGGGAAAGCCAAGGCAGAAAGGGTTCACTGGGTGTGTCCAGTGGGCACTGCTTATGAGGGAAATGGCTAGGCTATGCGTGGCTTGGCTGTTGCATGCCTTCCATTGCTATGAACTTCTGTCTGTCGGGAGCAGTGCATTTGGTTGCAATACTTTCAGGCACATAGCATCACACTACACAAAAGGAGAGCCTTGGAGTGTCTCCCTTCAGAGTGGGGGAGAAGCTTAGTCACCCCCTCAGAGGTAGGAAGAGTCTTAGACACTCCCTCAGAGGTCGAGAGAGATTAAGACACCCACTCAGAGGTAGGGAGACACTTATACAGCCATTCAGGGGTAGAGAGAGACTTAGATACTGCTCGGAGTGGGAAGCATAAGATGGACTGAGCGGTCCTGCCTGGGTGGTTTGCTTGGCACCAGAGTCCAGCATGAGAGTGTTCTGTATGTTCCTCTTCTCCATCTGTAGTTGACTTTCTTCTTGGCATAGTCTTTGCTTCCTAAAACCAGGAGACATAAAGCCCAAGAATAAATCAATAATGCCATTTTAAAATCACAAAGATAAAAAATGGGGTGTTCTTAAATTATGGAGATATAGCTCAGCTGGCAGAGTGGTTGCCTAGCATGGATAAAACCCTAGAGTTGACCCCAGCACCAAATAAATAAGGCATGGTTGTACATGGCTGTGAGCTCACCACGCAGGAAGTAGAAAGCAGGAGGGTCAGAAATTCAAAAGTTCAAGGCCAGCCTCAACAGCATACTGAGTTGGAGGCCAGCAAGATCACATCATGGGATCCTGTCAGGAGGAGGAGGAAGAAGAGGAAGAGGAGGAAGAGGAAGAGGAAGAGGGGAAGGAGGAGGAAGAGGAGGAAGAGGAGAAGGAAGAGGAAGGAGGAAGAAGAAGGAGGATTAGGAGGAGGTTATATACTCAAAGATAGTGGTATAAAAAGCAACGTGCTCACACTTCTTAACAGATAATTGTGAGCCACCATGAGGGTATAGGGAACTGAACTTGGGTCCTCTGGAAGAACAGCAAGTGCTCTCTCTCTCAATGCCTGAACCACCTCTCCAGCCCTGAAATTCACCTTTTAGATATGAAGTCTTTGGTCTTTTTCTTTTTTTTTTTTTTTTTTTTTTTTAGAAGAAACAGTAAGTGAACAGACACCAGCTCAGACTTCTTTTTGGTGAGGTTGAGCAAATAACAAGGCATGGTGATGAGAAAAGAGAAAGAAAAAATAAAAAGAAAGCTAAAAACCTTGTAGGAACTAGCATGCCAAATCTCAGGAGATTGATCCAGAAAGTAAAACCATTCCTACCTGGATTTTTCTCCAGTCATGGAAAGCTCTCAGGCCTCTCCCCTTGCTTTACTTTCAGTGAGACCCCAGCAGGCCTCTCAACAGCTGTACCTTAAAAATAAATAAAATAAAATAAAATAAAATAAAAAAGAGATGGGGAAAGAAAAGAAAGAAGCAAGGCAACTGTCAGCGCCAGCCAGGCTTCAGAACCCCACAGAGAAGACCTCATTAGTTCTATCCTTCCTTCACCCATGACAGACACTGACAAAGAGGGAACTCTTTATCTGCTCCTGAAGGTGACCTTCAGCCAGGCAGCTGCCAGCAATCCCAGACGTTCTCTGTGGTATCTGGGCTCCAACAGGGCAGAGTGGATGTCCCCTGAGCTTTCCACTGTGTTTCAGGGTGGATGAAAGGGGCCTTTAGGTGGGACTCAGCTCTGCATGGCTGCATTTTAGCCCTCTACCCCTGCGCACCTTGGCCTAAGCTTTTTATGAGAATTTATTGGGTACCTGGATAGACAGGGCAAGCCAGCGTGTTGTGGTGATGGACTGTTCTGTTCGCTCTGTCTCTATCTCTGTCTGTCTGTCTATCTGTTTCCCCCGCCCCCCCCACACACACATACCCTGCTCTCAGACTCCAGAGACCACCAGGACTTTCCTGTTTCTCCCAGGACTCGGCCTCTGGGCCTGGTGGGTCACTGGGTGTGGACCCTCCTGTCTGCCCTTCTAGGTGTTTCCCCCTTTTCTGAGGGTTCTTGTGCATTTGTTGAGCCCTTGAAGATCATGTGACTGCAGACACCTTGCTGGCATTTCCTTGGGCTGCTCTGTGGCAGGCATTTCCCCAGCAGCAGCCAGGCCTTACCATTCTGGCTAAGGGGGAGATCATTAAATCGAAACAGACCCCCCCCCTCCTCCCAGAGCCACCAACTGGGAAAGCCACAGCGGGTTCCAATTACAGCAGGGCAGGAGAAAGCCTGGGGGTTACATAAGCACAGAGCTGGCCTCCAGGGATGTTCTGCAGGGACACCCACACAGGCTGCTGTCAAGGTCCCAAGGTGACTCCACACGCCTGCCTTCGTTGATTGTTTATTCTTGTCATGTGGGCAAAACAACACTCTTGGTTTTAAATTATGGGTTTTACCGCAGGAGCCTGTTGCTGTCAGACTTAAGATCTAGAAAGGAAGGTGCCACCAGGTGCCACCAGCAGGCCTGAGTGTCTGTGACCTGACAGGCAAGCTTGCCTGACGCTGAGAGTCACTAAGTGTGAGATGTCACTTTGCTAGGGGATGTGTGTTCTTTTCTTCTGTCCTTGAGCTGCCGGGTTCTATACAGTTAAGGAGCGAGATCACAATTAAGCAACCTCAGTGTTTGTCTTAATGTTTACACCCTTCTGCAAGCCAAGTCTGTGTTGTTCCTCCCACATGACAGAGAACAAACAGGCAACATCCTGCGGGAAGAATCCTGGACATGGCGGTATTCCTCACAAACAGCCAGCAAGGGCTCCTGTGCCCTTCGGAGATGGCAGGTCTCTATCCTTGTAATGACAATGTAAAGTCAGAGTTACAGGTATCATCCCAAATTTACAAGTAAAGAAATATGTGCACTGGATGTGCTCCCCCCCCCACCCCGGGAGCACTGGGGAGTTCTCCCCCCTCCCCGGGAGCACTAGAGAGTGCTCCCCCTCCCCCGGGAGCACTGGGGAGTGCTCCCCCTCCCCCAGGAGCACTAGGGAGTGCCTTCCCCCTGGAGCACTGGGGAGTCGAGTCTTAATTTAGGTGGCCTGGATCGCTGGCTCATGTTCTCATGGTTGTGTACTTGTTACATGGCCTTTGGCAAATCAAGGTTTGAGTCGAAATGTTATCATTTAATTGTTTTTAAATTATACTTTATTATTCATTTATTTATTGTGTGTCTGTATGCTATGGTATGTGTGTATAGAGCTCAGGGGGCATCCTGCAGGGAGTTGGCTCTTTCCTTCTACCATGTGGGTATTGAACTCAGGTCATCAGAGTTGGTGGCGGGAGTCTTTACCCACTGAGCCATCTTGCTAGCACTATTTTCTTTAAGATAGACAAACTTCTTTTTGTCAGTAAGTGAACTTGGCCAATGGTAAGCATTATGGATAACTGCAGTTTAAGGACACACGTGTGTATCTGGGTGTGACTGTGCTTATGTGCACGTGGCAGGGTATGCAGTAGATAGGAGAGCAGTCACATGGTCTATCTGCTGGTCACCAAAACCCAAAGCTAAAAATGGTGTGGTAAAAGCTCAACGTGGGGCTTTTCTACGAGGATGATAACCTGGAGGGTAACGACCACTTTTACTGGATCTCTCCTGCTAGCAGTTGCCTGTGGCCAGCATAAACCGGCTTTTCATACCAGGAATTTAAATTCAATCACCAATCTCAAATGTTTCAGAATAATCCTTAATATTTTTCAATATTCTAGCCCATTAGCCTTACACAATAAGACCATATTTTAAAGTCTAAACACCCCACCTCTACATAAAATATAGTCACTGAGTGCTCTGGGGATGGGCGCAAAGCAGTCCTTTTAATATTGCAAATTACATAAATCCTTTCTCAATTTTATAACGCTGCCATTTTGCATTTATCTAAATCTTCCCCTCCAAGGAACACTAAATATGTCAAATACAAATTATTCCTGTTGTGTTTCTAAGACATAAGATGTTTCGGCCAGGCATGGTGGCATCTACCTGAAATCCCAGCACTTGGTGGGAGGAGACAGGACGACCATGAGTTCAAGACTGGCCTTGGCCACACAGCAGAACTGCTGCTGGTAAGGGGTAGCTTCTGTCTCAATGGCAGCATAAATCTTGCCCTACAAACTGTAGACAATAGTTCCAAAGTCTGTGGGACTGGTCTTTATCTGGACCTCGTGCAGGTGGACCAGTAAGAGGTCTTGTGAGCCTAGTTACAAGAGCATCTCTTGTGCTATATATACAGTGGATTTTATTGTGGCTGTGTCAGAGAGAACCTAAACTTTTGCTCTCAGTGTTCCAGACATAAGTAAATGAAAACAGAGACGTTTATGGAGAGTCCGCAATCCCTTGGCAGCAGTTAGAACTGTAACCAGGCATGACCAGTCCCAGAGCTACCATGCGGGCTGAGTTGTCTACCTTCTACAGCCGTATTTTGTTTTCCTCCCAGAGGCCTCTTGCTTAGGGGTCTTGACTATCATGGCTATAGTGCGGTGGCTGCCACATCGAGCATGTCCTGTTTTTCATTAACCCTCATCCTTAGTTGATTGATTTGTAATAATTTTGACCAACATGTGTTTTCATTACAGAAATGAGTTTTTTGCTTTCATATTTTATTTTCACCCCTTGGCTGGCATTTCTCGATTTAAAAGATAAGTGTGGGGCGCCCTCTGGGAAAGAGGGCTTGTTTGGGATTCGTTTATGTTACTTGCTAAATCCAGATATAAACAGTCCACAGACAAACTAACAGGTCATTGCAATCCATGGGAAAGGCCAGCTCTGCATGACAAAGGGTTAAGGACTGTTTCTCAATAAATAACTCAAGCTGGCATGGTGGCACACACCTATAATCCCAGCACTTGAGCACTCGAGGCAGGAGGATTGGGAATTCAAGATCACCCTCAACTATAGAGATAGTTTGGGGTCAGCCTGGGGTACTCTGTTGCAAAAGTCAGTGATTTAACTAAACAGTGGGACGTAATATCCTTGGCTTTGGTTGTTAGGTTTTGAGAAGAGACTGGCCCTTGCCTGGGAGAACTCAGTCAAACAGGGTTGGCCAGTCCTCTCTGTAACAGGAAGCATTTCTTTTCTCTTGCAGGTATTCTACTTCCTGTTGAGTGCCCTCGGCCTGATGGTCTGCATGCTGGCTGTGGCCTTTGCCGCCCACCACTACTCCCTGCTTGCGCAGTTTACCTGCGAGACCTCCCTGGATTCTTGCCAGTGCAAGCTGCCTTCCTCGGAGCCGCTCAGCAGGGCCTTTGTTTACAGGGATGTGACTGACTGTACCAGCGTCACTGGCACTTTCAAATTGTTCTTAATCATCCAGATGGTCCTAAACCTGGTCTGTGGCCTCGTGTGCTTGCTGGCTTGCTTTGTGATGTGGAAACACAGGTACCAGGTCTTTTATGTGGGTGTTGGGCTGCGCTCCCTGATGGCTTCTGATGGCCAGCTACCAAAGGCCTAACAGGTTGGCTCAGAGGGAGACAAGCTCAGAAACGGCACACCCACTGACTAGGCAAGGTGAAAAAAACCACAATTTTGTAAAGGCAAACTTTTGACAACGAATACTTTTTCATTCTCTAAATGTGTATTTTTAGATTTTTTTTTCAGAAAACAAAACAACTTGTTTTTTGGATCTCTATTGTACTTTTTAAAAACTTCTTGTGAGGACAGGGGTGGAGAGACGGCTTACAAGTGAAGAGGACTTGCTGCTCTTGCGGAGGACTCGGGTTCAAGCTCAGTTCCGGAGCCCAAGTTCAGTGGCTCACAGTTACCTGTACCTCCAGCTCCGGGGACATTGGGAGCACACGCATGCGCACACGCGTGATTTAGAGAATCTAACCTATTTTTAAAGTTCTAATGAGAAACAAGATTCAAATTGACTTGGTGAACACCGAAAGGAAAAGAACACCAGACAGGGAAGAGATGACCTAGAGCCAGCGCTAGCTCTGGTGTTTATCCCAGCCGCCCTTACATCCTCACCCTCCTCCGCCTTCCCGTTAGTCCAGTGCGATGGTGTGAACTGGCATCACCCATAGACTCTAGAGTCTTCCGGCTCCTCTACCACCTGCCATTATCCCCGTGGTGTCTTGGGAAAGGTCTAAGGAAAGCTGGATCTCAGTTGAGTGCTTTTATGTTTTCACAGTGGAGATGTCTTCAAGGCATGAAATGGCTTTAAAAAAAAAAAACTAGTTGAACAGGAAGGCTGAGTGATTCTGAACACCTGGGCTGGGGTGCAGACTTCCGGTTGCCTTAGCTCCGATCCACGAGTGGGCTGCAGCCTCCGTGAGGTCTGATTCACCATAATTGAAAGGTGGTGCTGTTGCATTCTTAACGACGAGGAAAGTTTAAAAATAATTATATTATGCCTCTAGTCTGTCATCTAAAACAAATCATTAAGACTAATTTCCAGCTAATTGTTCATTATAATTATGCTCAGGATTCTGTTTAATGAGCTCTGGCTGTTCTTAGGCAGCACCGTTGGTGTTAGGAAAAATTACAGCCACAAGGGAAGATGGCTGAAGATCCACTTTCCTGGAAATCATCCACTGCAAAAAATGATCTTGTAAAACATTGAAACACTCTCAGAGGGGAAACAACCAAGAGCATTTGTCACAGGAAATGCTTATATTAACAACACATTTGTGATATTGAAAAGTATCTCCCAGGACCACCAAGTACCTTTGATGGGATTGGGTACTAAGTCCTGTCATACACATGGACTTCCTGGGAAATCCTAGTAATGAGGGCTTTTACAATTGACCTAGAGACAGAATGTCTCAAAGCCCTTGTTTGGGTGATACGTCCACAGTTAGGGTATTCAGTCTCAGTTTAGAGTTAAGACATGGTACTTGGTTAAGACAGACTTTGCTATGTAATTGGGTAAAATTCCACCAAAAGGAATGGGGTGGTGGTGGCACATGTCTTTAATTCCGGCACTTGGGAAGTAGAGGCAGGTGTATTTCTGTGAGTTGAAGGCTAGCCTGGTCTACAAAGAAAGTTCTAGGACAGCCAGAGCAGAGAGAGAAACCCTGTCTTGAAAAAAACAAAACTTAACAAACAAAAACAAGAAAAAAAAAGGGGGGGGGACTGCTTTCAGACAAAATTGCATGAATGCCACAGTAAGCTTCCTGGTACTAACCTGGGAAACCTTTAGTGTTTGTTAAGAATAACCAGCTCCGGGCTGTGGAGATGGCTCAGTTATCAAAGTCCTTGCCATCCCAGTAAGAACCTGATCCCATGTAAAACAGCCAGGCACAGGTGTGTGCTTGTGATCCTGGCATTGCAGAGGCAGAGACAGGCAGATCCCTGGGGCTCCTTCACCAGCCATCTTTAGTGTAGTGATTAACTTCAGGTCCATGATGAGAGAGTTTGTCTCAAGAAAAAAACCAACACTAAAAATAACCCGGAGTGGATAGCTGGCCCCTGGCCTTCCCATGAATGCACACACACAGTTAAGAGTAACCAATCTCACGCTGACTTTCGATAGTTTTCTATAAAACATGGTACATGGTAGAGAATCCAGGATGTCACGGGCTGTCCTTTCAAAGTGACGCTGTTTTCACGCCTGTTACTGTGCACCCAGCCCTGCTGGAAGCACACACAGAATGCCTTTGTCCAACAAACTCAACAGGTTTTTGTTTTTGTTTTTTAAATGAGGAAATTAAGATTCCCCCACACAGTTAAGTTGCTCTAAGCTTTACAAACGTATGCTTTACAAACAACTCACGGGGGGGGGGGGCATTTTAAAGGGTAGAGCAATTTTAGCCTGTGGGTTTCTTACTTTTCTAACACAACCAAGGCTTGGGGTGGTTCCAGCTTATAATATTCTGTCTGCATAAGATGGGGATTTTACTATTATGATCAAATTATTAACTTCCCAAAGAGGAGGAGGCACTGTAAGTGAAGAGAAGGAGCAGAGCCGGGTGGCAGGACCCTGTGCTGGGAGCTTACGATATGCTGGTGTAGTAAGGGCTACGCTGCGTGAGTAACAAATGACTTTGGGCCGGATCTGAAATATTTTGACGTTATGTTTTGCAAATATTGAAGCTTCAGTAAGGGCAGCAGAGAAGGAGCGGGCACACAGCTTCTCACTTAGCAAAATGTCACACTTCAAATCTGTCACAGAGCCAGGACGGAACGGTGACTGTGCCTTGTGCCTTCCAAACTGTAGAACGGAGAGGTTTGCAAAGCCCTTCCTCCCCCAGCCTCCTTCAGGAGAATTAAATGAATCAAGACTTTTCAAAGAGGAGAAACGGCCAGGGCTTGGCAGTACTTGGAATAGGAATACGGCCACCTGGGTGTTCGGGCTGTAACTGAGCCCACTCAACGGGTCTGTGTCTTTATGTGACCTTTGTGGCTCCGAGCTCCATCCAAATTGGTATAGGCAGCATCTTGGAGCCATGCCTAAACCGTAGCTACTCCAAAGCCCTAGAAACTGTAGTCAAGTAACAGGCCTCACGCCCCGTCTTTGGATTGAGAGCTCAGATCTTCTCTTCTGAGTGCCTTCCAGTGTGTTCCTACAGCGACACTCCATTCTATATGTTTTTCTATTCACATCCAAGACATGAGGATCTCTTGATGCTCCCTCACTTCTGTGTGCATTATATCTGGGGCATATTTATGAAATTGTAGTAGAGTCTTCATTAAAGCCATCAAAGGATATTAGGAGGGGCAACTATAGAGGGGCCACTGAAAGATGATTAGAAATAACCTTGAAAGCTGTCCACCATTTGCAGTCATGAACGGTGTCTTCATATTTCCTGGTGACTACCTCAGAACTGACACTGCGTGATCACCTTTGTATAAGTGTGCCGCAGATATAGCGGGTTCACCTTTGTATAAGTGTGCCGCAGATATAGCGGGTTCACCTTTGTATAAGTGTGCCGCAGATATAGCGGGTTTACTCTCGTTACCCCAGAATGTGTTTTAATGGTACAGTGCAAGTTCAGCCTCTCTGATGGCCAGCTGCTTAGTGTGTAAGCCACTGAAATGGATTCGTGTCTTCTCATTTTCTTGTCTCAAGTGAGCACTGCCCCTCTCAGAATTATGAGTCTGCATATGGTGCTGCAGCCGCCTTTCCTGGCCTTGATCAAATTGAGAGTAGACGATGGAGTGTTTCTACACATTTGAGGTGGTTATTTTTAAAGGGTGTGTGTTTCCTTTATCAATAAACTTTTCATAATTCACAAAGACATGGTGTTGAGTATGTTTTAAATCGACCAGGTGGTGCATGTGAACTTGTATATGTAAAATCTCTCTGGTTAGTGTTTGCTTCAGAGACACGGCTTAGAAACCTCAGACTATTATGTTAAGTGAAATAAGCCAAGTTCAGCAAAACCGGTCTTGTATGTTTCCTCATGTGTATGGAGACTAGAACTTTGTGTGTCTGAGTGTGTGTGTGTGTGTTCGCGAGTGTGTGTGTCTTATTAAATTTCAAAGAGGAGGGAGAGCTCCTAATGAGGAGTGAGAGGGGAAGGGGAAAGGCGGGGCATGACTGGACAGGGAAGAGAGGCTTATGGGAAAAGGCAAGAGGACCAGAAGAAGGCAAGACCAGGACAGGAGAAAGGCAAAGGTGAGATCAGCATGAATTAGAGCAAAATATGTATTTTTAAATTATCATAATGAAACATATTCTTTGCTAACTTTAAAAAATATGATTTAGAAAAAAAATTAAATGAAAAAAAAAAGTCAAAACTAAAAAACAAAAAAACCTGGCCTGGGAATAGACAAGAAGCAGCACACAGTAACACTGATTTAGTCCAGGGAGTCTGTATCTCACACTTGACATTAGGGTAGAGGTCAAGGTTGTAATTGGTCCCCAGGTAGAACACTAGCTGGAGGGAACCTTTGAGGGGCACCTGGGATGCCAGTTCCTAATTTCTAACAATCAATGTCAAATAACGCCGACTGGCCCTGAGAATGGGATACACGTTCATAAATATTCCACATTTATGCTTGTGTGCACATATGGAGGTCTCCTTCTCAGATCTGGATGCAAGGGCCTCCTCTCGCCAGCTCAGAAGCGTTGAAGAAACTTCAGTCCACACTTCCTTCCTTCTGTGTTGATGTAGCCTATGGTCCTCGTCAATGACATGGTTCCTGTTCCTCACATCTAGCTGCAGGGTAACTTCAATGTAAGCTGGTCACTGTGAAGTAGGACATGTAGTACCACGTAGTCTTAAAAATTCAAAGTGTAAGCAAAAGTTGAACTGTCATCTGGAGAGGGCAGTTCTGGTACAATAGCTCACTTATGTCTTCTTTCCAGCAGATCTGTATACGTAGGTAGTGTGATCCCTTTAAAACTCTGGGAATTTAAGGGTTCTAGTTTTTGTTGGGAAAGATCATTAGAAGGATTCTTTTTTTGTTGTTGGGTTTTTTGTTTTTGTTTTTGTTTCTTTTTCTTTTGGTTTTTTGAGACAGGGTTTCTCTTTATAGCTCTGGCTGTCCTGGAGCTCACTTTGTAGACCAGGCTGGCCTCGAACTCAGAAATCCACCTGCCTCTGCCTCCTGAGTGCTGGGATTAAAGGCGTGCGCCACCACGCCCGGCTCATTAGAAGGATTCTTAACCCAAAGGATTGTGACATACAATCACATGACTGTTGGGGAAAGTAGAGGCTATATCGTCACTTCAAGATTCCAGGGACCCCAAGCTTTGGTGGGGCCACCCATCCTCTGTGGCTGCAGATGGGTTAGCAGGCCTAGAGTCTCATCTGGGCAATGCAGGCTGGTACTTAACACTGAAGTAGGAAACTGAAGAACAAGAGGCTCTGTAGACTCTGGACCTAAAAGCATGGGACTACTGCTCTCTAGGTGAGGTGTCTCCATCTGCAGTTGAACTTCTTTCTTGACCTTTCTCCCCGGAAATGGTCATGGTGTTGTCTCTGCCTGGTCAGGTGTGGTTCTTGTCAAGAGACTGACTCAAGGAATAAGCGCTGTGACCAGAGGTGACTGTTTTCTTGTGAATCCACCAGTTGTCTCCTCCACCTTCCTAGACGTGAGTCTCTTAGACCCCTGGTGTCCAGAGAGGACCTGAAGTCGGTGAAGCAGGCAGGCAAACTGTCAAACTCAAAAAAGCCAGATGGGAAAGTGTGTGACTGAAGTTATTTTAAGTTCTTCCAGCCAGGGTAGAATCCATATACTCTTACAAAAGGGGCTGTGTCTCCGCAGGCAGCCTCTTCCTGTGTGCCTTTCATCTTTTGGGGATGTTTAGATGGCAACAAAATGACAAAAAGAGGGTGAATAGTTCTCCAGGGAGAGAGGGCTTCCTTCACTTAAATACAGGGAACTTAAGATTTCAAACACTGAGTTGGACCAGGGGGAAAAGTGTGTAGGGGTGTGACATCTTAGGCATATTTGGGGGCTGGATGAGGGAACCACAGAGAAACCTGGATTCTGTCTGGCCTGGTTTGAGTTAGAGCAAAAGCGAAGTCCCTGGAACAAATCCTGCACCCACCACACAGTGTCAAAAGCTGCTCCAGATAACTGGGGGAAATGACTAAGGTGGGTATTTCTACCTGAGGATTGATTCTCTCTTCTCCGTGGGATTTCTGCAGTCTTCTAGTGATTTTGTACATATCACACACAGGAGCACACACACACACGCACACACACACACACACACACACACACACATGAATCCCCCACGCCCCCTGGAAAACCTGCCTCTCCTTTCTCTGATAAGGTATTGTGAAGCATTAGTGGCTAATATAGAGATTCCCCTGAATGCCAGCTACACATTAATAGCTACGGATTTTTTTTTTCCTAAAGACCAACAAATTTTTCAGATCTAGAGAAATGAATCGTGGATGCCAGAAAGTGGAGACCTGGCCAGCTGCTTTAAACCCAACCATGTAGGTAGCCGCCTACTCTGTCTGGCCAGAATTTTGACAGAGCTTCAGAGATGGTGGGACGTGGAGACTGTTTCCCACCAGCCACGACTGTGCTATCAGCCCGCAGCTAAAGTGGCTGCTGATTATAAGAGTGACCTATTGAAAGGAGACGACCAGAAAATGAAGGGGAAGGGGTTGTTCCTCACTCCGGTGCAGAGGGCTTTTACTGTGAAGAGAGGGTGAACTGAAGGGGAGAATTCATGCAGTAGTTCCTGGCCCCTGTCTGGTTCCAGGAGCATTGCTGAAAGCACACCAAGGTTGACTGACTTTTCTCAGACCCCAGGGCTTCTCTTCATCTCACACAGAACACCCTCAGATGCTGGCCTGGCTCCATACCAGCCCAGAGGGGGATGCCAGCCAATAAGCAGGAAAAACTCCCAAACTGTAACTTAACAGAGTGATCTTTTTTTTTTAATTCCCAAAATGTGTTTTCCCCAGTCCATGAGCACAGACCTGTGGTTTTTGTCTCCCCTGGCTTTACAGCCTCTGCCTCAAGCCAAGAGACTTGGCTCTGCTTCCCCCTGAGTCAGAGTCTCGGCTGGAAGCTGAACCCAGGAAGCCTCGGCCCCCACATCTCTCCCTAGAACCACCAGACCACACCACCTCCTGTACTCTCAGTTCTTTTGGCTGAGTGTCCTGCCTCCTCTTTGTTTGGAAAACGCCATCTTACGTAACTCCAGAACCTACTAAATGCTCCATTGTCTTCTACTTGGGAGCACTCAGAACAACCTCTTACTGACTTATGACTTATCACTAAGATAGAATCTTTCGCCCGCATCTCCTCAGCCCTTGGAACCGGCCTCACCTGTCTCACAGCAATCAACAGCCAGGCTTAATGCTTGTGGTCTTTGGGGAATTACAGGTTCAGTACAAGGTGCAGGGACTACAAAGGCAGGTTCACCCATAGGTCACGGTGGTTCACTTCGTTCAGGCCGCACAGGAAAGCCATTTGTAACTCAAGACCGAGGCGGGCATAAACAATTCTGATCTGATTATTCCTTTATAATCTGATTTTGATAAACAGCTGATGAAACGGGAGGTGTCTTGGCCCTCAGAGAAGAGATACCCAGGCGATATAATCAGGCTCTCTTATCTTGCCAGGCAGGGGTTGATTTCACGACTCCTATTAATAGCTCATGATGGCAAGAACTGTGACCTCTGCCCTGAATCTTCCGAGCCTTGAGAGCGAAGTGACAGCAGCCAATTGGGTAAGGGCTCTTCATCCACTTTTATTTTCTGCAAATCTCTGATTGGCCCTGTTGGGGATTCTAGTAATTACTGTAAGCTGGCACCTCCAGAAAAAAAAAAAAAAAAAAACAAGACCTCGTAGGATTCAATTAAAAATTAAAGGGACCTTTGTGTGTGGTTACCAAGAAGCTTTCTCAGCACAGGCGGGGTGAGACCTGCATGAATCAAACATGCGCAGGTGACATTTCCATCAGTTTCTGCTGCCTAAGCCCTAGGAAGAGGGGCTCCTGAGGGCCGGGGAGAATAGGTGGCCGCTCTCTCTTCCCCTACAGACCTTGGTCTTCCCAGGGTACTGCAGGCCTTCGTTATTTCTTTCTCTTCTGGGACCAGCTATCTGAGTGACCAGGTTCAGGCAGAAGTGTGCCTCATTCCTGTTAATGACAAGGGATCCTAGGCAAGGCTTTCAGGGCTGGTGGAGTGGGCTGCATTTGGGGGACAAATGTGCTCCCGCTTGTCATATTTATTTACTGAGCTTCAAAACAGAGATCTTGGGGGCTGGAGACATGGTTCGGAGTTAAGGGTGCTGTCTGCTTTCTCAGAGGTCCAGGCTTAGGTTCCCAGATTCGTATCTGATAGCTCCTGGGGATCCAGCGCCCTCTACTGGCCTCTGCAGGCATCCAAACGCATATACCAGCACAGACAGACACACTCTTAAGTACATTTTTTTAAAAATGGAGAGCTAAATGAATCTCCCCATTTGCATGTTAAAAGAAAGATTTTTCTCAAGGGTTGTTGAAGGTTGAAGCTTCTTGCAGGAGCTAACCTCATACTTTACAGGGTAAAATTTTGGAGCATCTACCCTGTACTATACGAGGGAGTCTGCTGATTTTGATACCTTCTTTCCTGCTGACAAGTTGAAGTTCACTTAGCAGGAGGTAGTTTGGTTGTTTTTGTTTTATTTGAATACAACTGGTATTCGTCCATGTGCATGGGCTACTTAGTAGAGCTGTACCCTGCTTGGGGAAGTGTCTTAGAGATTCCCTGCTGTCCGGCTATGAAGGGGTCAGCAGACGTGAGTGGGAAGCTCCTGACAGAATGGGTGTAACACAGAAGAGATCCTTACGGGTGGGGTGGGGTGGGGGGCTCGGGGAATGTTTATGTCTGGAGGACAGGCACCATCCTCGGAACACCCCTCCCATGGCATGGCAGCTCTTTCTGTAGCTGTTTCATTCACACAGCACCCAAGAGCTATGAAAACACCTACTGTCCCAAATCAAGGGAATTAGCAAGCCAACAGAGATGTCGGATGCCCTCACTGTCTCTCTTTTTAAATCTGTTTCCTATTGCATATGTGTGGGTGTTCCCCCTGCATGTGTGCCTGTGCACCATGTAAAGGCAGTGGGTCAGGAGGGCAGAAAAGGATATCACATCCCCTTTAACAAGTTACAGAAGGTTGTGAGCTGCCATGTGCATGCTGGGAAATGAACCCAGTCCACTGAGCAGAAGCCAGCACTTTTAGCTACTGAACCAACTTCCCAGACCCTATCCCTTCTTTTTTTTGTTCCACATTCTCTTCTTATCTCAAAAGCACTTTGACTTAGGTAATAGTAAAGATAAGATAAATAAATCATGGATTTAAGGGACTTTATTAAAAGACTAAACTTGAAATAACATGCATCATTTCAGTAGAACTATTAAATAGTAATATTTATAAAGTATGTAGTTGCCTAATAATAGTCTGCATATATCCATATGTATGTTATATACATAAATACATATATGTATATCTATACATAAACATATACACACACATATATACACATATACATACACACACACACACACACACATATACATATGTACATGTACTATTTTTCTCAAGACAGGGTTTCCCTGTGTAGCCCAGGCTGTTCTGGAACTCACTCTGTAGACCAGGCTGGCCTCAAACTCAGAGATCAGCCTGTCTGCCTCTCGAGTACTGGGATTAAAGGAGTGTGCCACCAACACTCATGTAGCCTGCATGTTTTAACACATAAGAATAATATGCAAAAGCATGTGTCTCCTTATCTAGTCTTGGGAAAGCCGCAGATGGTATCTGGAGGCTCCCTTCTATGTATATGAGCTTAAGTGGCCATCCTTGACAGTCGTTCTGTGATAATTCTGGAATGAAACTGTCTAAGTCTGAATTCCTGTGTGAGCTTGGGCAGACCAACTAATTTCTTTGTACCACTTTTTTGGGCCTCACCTGAAGGGTGATAAAGATGACTTAGAGTAATGGCCACAGCCTGCACTGTGTGAAGGATGTTGATGAAGGTGATGAAGTCGGTGATGGGGATGCTGCTGTTGATGGTGACTGTGACAGCCATCTGTCAACTTGATCCGGAATCAACTAAAGCATATTGACAAGCCACTGGTCACTCCCGTGAGATATTTTCTTAGATTATCTGAGGTGGTAAGACTCACCCTTCCTCTGGAAGGGTGTTTGCCTTCCTCTGGAAGTCCAGATAAAAGGACATGAGTGAAGGAAACTGCTTTTTGCCTGCTGGCCCTCATCCTTATTGGCAAGTTCATCTACCCTGTTGCTGAGGCATTCCTTCACCCGAATTAGAGCCAAATTCTTTATTTTTTATTTCTTGTGTTCTTTTTTTTTTTAAGTTACAGTGGCATTTTAAATTTTTATTTATTTCTATTTCATACACTTTGGCTTTTTGCCTACACAACATATATATATGTTTGTGTAAGGGCATTGGATCCGTTGGAACTAGAACTACAGATAGTTGTGAGTTGCCATGTGGGTGTTAGGAATTGAACTCTGGTCCTCTGGAAGAACAGCCAGTGATCTTAACCACTGATTTATCTTTCCCTAGAACCTAGAGCAGAATTCTTAAGGGTTCCAATATAGATTGAAGACCAGCAGCTCTCTAGGAATCCTCTAGACCATTCTAGAACTACTGAGGTATCCAGCCTCATGGCCCAAGAAACTACAGGACTCTTAGCTCTCCAGTGAGAGACAGCCATTGTTGGATTAGCTGGGCCGTGTTATGGAAGCCACTGTAAATCTTGTGTGTGTGTGTGTGTGTGTGTGTGTGTGTGTGTGTGGTGTGATTGTGTGTTCTTAGTCTGTTCCCTTAGTGCTCCCTGGCCAATACAGTGATGATGGCGTGGTGAAGAGATCTGTGGTAACCATCTACATGTTGAAATCACAGACACAGCAGGAAGCCAGAGAAGCCCTGTTAACTCCTGAAGGCCATAGTAACACTCACCACCACAGCTAGTTTCTGTCTTCTGACGTGGATAACCAAGGCAACTCCTCTCTCTGTTCCCTGAAAACACTGCGTGGAATTCTGATGATTTGTCTTGTGTTCCTAACTCAGACATGCTTTCTAATCAGTGAAGAAAGTGAACCAATGCTTCCAAGCCCTGGCATCTGGAAGGCCCGAGGCTCAGTGCCCTTGGGAAGCCATGCCGCACCAAATGTGCAGAGGCTGTTTGTTAGATAAGCACTCCAAAGGCCTTTCAGGGAGTCTAGGGACAGCTGCATGGAAGGACATCCTGCCGCCTCTGCTCTGGAGACCTGGGAGATCTGTGAAACATTTGCATGGATTATATGGGCCTTTGTCTTCAAACCCAGCTGGGAGTATTATGGTTTGGATGTGAAATGTTGCCCATAGGCTCAGGTGTTGAAACACTTGGTCTCAGTTGGTAATGCTGTTTTTTTTTTTGGGGGGGGGGTGGATTGTGGAACTGTGGGAGGTACAGCCTCTCTGAAGGAAGTGGGTCATGGGGAGACTTCATAAGCATGCCCCACTCTTGAGTCCCGACTCCTGAGTTAGTGTGACCATCTGTCTCATGTTCTGGTTACCTTGCCTTCCCTCCCTGTCGACTCTCTCCCTACCTGAAGCATGAGTCAACGCGCATTCTCCAGTGTTTAGTCACACTTGTCTGTTGTTCTGTCACAGCGACAGGAAATGAACTAATACACAGTCGCCCTCTTCTTATTCACTGTTGTTGCTGTCCCAGGACCTTGTACAGCAGTGGTAACTCAGACCCCATAGTGGGGCAGCTCTTTGTAAAAGCCCTACTAAGGACCTTTCTGGGCAAACCATCACTCCTGGGCTTTGCAGTCTCCCATCTAGACAGTCAAGACGGCCCTGGAGTCCCAGAGACCCTTTCTAAAGCATTGCTTAAAGCTACACTGCCTTCCCTGAGCACTATGGTTTGTAGCAAGAGGCAAACTATACCAGTCCTGTCTGTCAGAATCTAAATGTGGAGGGTTGTGCATTTACATCCTGTAGACTCCAAGGAGCTAAAACAGATCCGCTGTAGACTTGCAGAACGCTTGTAAATTAAAAATAGACACTAACACATCACTGTATAGCAATGGAGGGAAGAAGCCATTGCTTTCAGGGGAAGTCTCATGGCTCTGACCTGACCGTGAGCAAACAGCAAAAGGTCAAAGGGCATACCACACCATTACCACTCCAAAGCTCTGCCCCTCCCACACCAAGAGAGCTTTCTGCCTCTGTTTTTCTTTCAAAACCAGACTATAGAGGAGGATCCATGGAGGGTCTGTGGCACGAAAACCCTTAGATACCCGCACACAAGCATTTCATGCCTGTTTCTCCCAGAACACAGCAGCAGTTTCTGATTGAGAGAGTTTGGAAGGGTCTGTCAGGTTCCCCTCCTCCCTCCTCCTACCCCTGTTTATGTTGCAGCACGCCACCCATGCCTCTCATCAACATCTTCAAAGAAGGAAGGTTTATTTTAATTTCTGATTTCAGTGATGGTGGATGCCACAGCCAACTCTGTCAGTTCTGGTCCCGGGCTGAAGCTCAGCATCATGGTTGTCATGGTTGCAGGATAAGGTGGCAGGAAGCAAGGAAGTAGGGTGTGGAAAAGGCCAGGGTGGGATCTAGTCCCCAAGAACACACCGTTCACGGACTCACTTTCTCCAAGGGGCCCTGCCTCCTGCTCCCCAATCCCTTACATACATCACACTGTGAACCTGTTAAGGCCTCAGCTCGTTGATTGGGTCAGAGATCCTAGGACCCAATCACATGCCCAAGTCCATCAGCTGGCAATCAAGCTTGACCACAGGCCTGTGGATGGTCTTCATGGTCACACCATAACAGAAGGCCACACGAAGGAACGAGTGTGATACTTCCACGGGGCACTCAGGATTTCCTGGAGGGGTCACAAATTGCTTGGTGAGAGGGGTTTCTGTTGAGGGTCTAATGAAATTACTGGATTTTAATACATATATTTTAGAGACAATGTTTTTCTTTTTTACACCCCCATTTATATATGAGGGGTATAGCTGGGACCTGGACATAAAACAAAAGAGATTTTTTTTTTAAAGTTTGGGTCTTGCTACTAATATTCTCTCTCTCTCTCTCTCTCTCTCTCTCTCTATATATATATATATATATATATATATATATATATATTTGATTTGAGGGGAAAAACACAAAACAAAACCAAAAGGAAATATTATTATAATCTCTTTAGCAAATTCCTATACCACTTTTCTTAACGGGAGAAAGATACTTCGCAATCTGATATCGAGGCTGTAAAGCAAGAAGACTCTTACCCTGACACGTTTATTTTACACGAGATCAAACAGGAGAAAGTGGAGATTGTCTGCCCAGGGTCATCCAGCTTCAACCTTACCCTGCTTACCCAGTGTAGACTTATGCTAAAATCTGCCATGATTTTCCTTTCCTTTATTTTACTTTACCTTGGGAATTTAAAGTGTCTTCCTGTTTGTCTGGGAGCTGAAATCCTTGGGAATTTAAAGTGTCTTCCTGTTTGTCTGGGAGCTGAAATCGGGCACCGTCACTCTCAGAAAGCTCAGGGTTCCTGGTCTGTGTTCCCGGGACACGGTGTCAGCCATGTGCCTTCCAAGGTCTCGGTGGTTCTTCTATGTGGACACTAGTCATTAATCTTCGGACATTTCCCCTCATTTGTTTTCTTTTTCTTTTAAAATAAAAGAAAGTTAAGTAGACGTTCCCCATCTTGTCCCAGCCCTAGTGCTTTAGAGTGTAAGTTGGAAAGGGTGGTGAGATATGGCAGCATCTACTACTGGGGATCTCTAAGAGGCAGGAATGTGTTCCCAGCATGGACACATTGCAATGGCTCCACCACCATCCCGTGACTCCACCACCACCACCACCACTTGACCCCGCCCCCAGCAAGCTTCACTATGATTCTGTGTCTGAAAACACAAGTCTCCCTGGTCCGTTTGCTGAGCCCTTGTGTAGGCTTTGCTGCCATTTTCTAGCTATTTGCAGTTGGACAGAATCCTCAACTACCCTAAGTCCCATCACTCATCAAAGGAGGGTGTTGTGACAAGAGTATAGGTGCCTTGTGAGTGCCTTGGGGGTCTTACATGGGCTACCGTCTGTCACCCGCAGGGAAGAGCGTCTGGAACATCCTAAGAGTGCAAACTACGTTTATTATCATGACTCCCTTACCAGTCTTGTTTCCCACCCCATATCTGAATCTGAAGATTTGGTCCAGAGATGCAAGGAGAGAGGATTCCGTTGTGATGAACGATGGGGGCCGAGAGAGATAAGGCAGTTCTCTGTGGATGTGGCACCACAGTCCTTTTTCTCCTTCTACCTGTACGCGATGCACACAGCTCTGACTTGCTTACACTTAATATAGGGAGCAATCTCAGGGGATGACGAGATGACTCTATAATTAAAGTACTGGCTTTGAAAGCAGAAGCAGCTGAGTTTGATACCCTGGGATCCATGGCTTAAACAAACCAAGGAGGCATGGTGGCGTGTGCTTAGAATCCCAGGGCTGAGGGGACTTAGACAGGCAGACCCTTGGACTCATTTGCCAGCCAGCCAACAAGGCTTAGACTAGTAAGAGAGACTCTGTCTCATGAAGCCAGGGAGGCAGTGCCCGGGGAACATTGGAAGTTGTCCTCTGGCTTCTATATGCACCTGCAAACACATGTCCGCATATACCGGCACTCAGATGAATATACCCCTCGTTAAACAGCAGAATTAGAGTACTGTGCCTCAGAAATATGTCTGGATGACTCCAGCCTTTGAAAATCTATGCTTTGGCTATCATGAACCTTCTGAAGCCAGTGTGTCCTGCTGTTCTTACAGGGGCAGAGCTGTGACCAGAGATGACAATTCTCCTCCCTGTCCATCTGCAGAAGGAGGGTTGGCTTTTAGCCTTTGATCATGCTGCCAGTAGGCACTGGATCCTCCTGCAAAGGTGCCTCACTGTGCCTCTGGTTGTCTGGTTGTCAAAGTTAAAGGTCCTCTAGGGGACAATGACTGTGGATTTCCAAGGAGCTCAGGGGTCCCCAAGCCAGCCTTTCTCAGCTGTGTGAAGAGGTCAAGTAGGGAAACAGGAAACATGTCTGCTGTAGCCATCCTTCTGCCTTGTGTTGATCACTCAGGAGGTATCACTTGGAGCCTAAGACAATTAAAAAGTAGAAGAGAGATCACCTTAGTTAGGGTTTCTATTATGAAAGGACACCATAACCACAGCCACTCTTATAAAAAAAAAAAAAAACATTTAATTGGGGATGGCTTACAGTTTCAGAGGCTTAGCCCATTATTGTCATGGTGGGAAGGATGGTGGCTGCAGGCAGACATGGTGCTGGAGAAGGAGCTGAGAACTCTATATCTTGATCCATAGGCAGCAGGAAGAGATGAATTATTGAGCTTCCCCAAAGCCCATCCCCTAGTGATATACTCCCTCCAGTAAGGCCACGCCTATTCCAATAAGGCCACACCTCCTATGGTGTCAGTCTTCAGTCTACGGGGTCCTTTCCAATTCCAACCACCACGGGGACCTAGATAAAATTTCCAACGACAGTGAACTAGTCTGACATGGATTCATTCTGAGGGCCATTTAATGGCAAGAAGGAAAAGAAACTGATCCAGGAGTCCCGAGGTTCACGCTGCAGAAAACATCTCCTGCTTCTGATTTTATTGTCTCTCTGTTTTACAACCACTAAGGCAGCACAGCCAACATACACATCGACTGGAAAATGGTGGGCTGTGCTCATTGTACAAACTCTTTCCAAAAAATATCAGATCTCCCCCCCACTCCCCACTATTTCCAGGGAGGAGCCAAATAAGCAATGTAAAGCTAGAACAGCAGGCTTTGGAGCCAGGAGGCAGATGAGAAATTGATTGTCATTGACCATTGTTGGCCAGTGTTGGATGTCATTTGCTGTCATTGGCCATCATTGCTGTCATTGGCTGTCATTGGCTGTCACTGTCCCTCCAGAACAGCTAAGGAACATTCTTCACCTGTTCAATTTAAAAATAAATTAAAAAAAAAATACTTGGCTCCAGCTTATCTTAGCAAGTGACTCATGTGGGCTCAGCTGGGAGGCTGACTGTGGCCTGAGAGTCTCTCTACCACTCCACACTGGGGCCTTTGGCTACAGGACAGGAGGCCACAGGGGCTGGGCGAGGCTGGACCCAGGGAGAGGGAAAGGATAGTATGAAATTCAATGCAGCTGTTGAGATTTCCTTTCATTAACTTAAATTATATCAATTTCTAGACTTCAGATATCTATTGAAAGGCGAGCGAGAAAAGCACTGAAGAATACAATCTAACTGCTTTTACCCTAACTCAAATTGAGCAATAATGGAAGTAATTCAGTCTGGGGCAGAGATGGGACCCGGCTCCTGCTGTTCCCTGTCTCCTTTCCTGCCTAGCTAAAGGTTTCTATTTCAGCTCTTTGCTTCTGAGGCAGGAAAAAAAAAATGGAGCTAGGGAAGCCGTCCCCACAACTGTATCTCTGGCCTTGCCTCACCCTTTACCCAGAATGACTCACTGAAGTAGTCCCTCACAGAGCGTCTCTGTAGGAGTGAGTGCCGTATCTCTGTAATAGCCTGCTTAGTCACACTGCCCAAAAACTCTTCTATTACACATCAGCAGTAGTGCCTGGACTGTTCAATTATTCATGCATTTCCCATTCCAAGTACATGTTGTGGGAAGAGCTGATCAAAACGATGTACCCTTGCTGTGCTGGGCCAGTGGAGACTGAGGTGGGTGGAAGGAATGGGGAGCAGAGGAGCTGTTAGTTAGCCCACAGTCTCACATTAGTCCTGTGGCTCACTGCAAAGCTTGTGCTGAATAGTGTCTTAGGGAAAAGGTGAGAGGTGAGTGAAAACCGGCAGGGGGCGGGTCTCTTGTGAGTCCTGGCCAATGATGGATTCTAACCACAGCCCTCCAGCTAGAAGTGATAGGAAATGCACCGAAAGTGAGATAATAGAAAGGTGATGAGGTTCCTGAACCAGAGCATTGTGTCTGAGGGGCAAGTGCTACAGATGGGAATGCTACAGACTACAGAGGGGAATGCATAGGCAGTGCTGATGGGGTCACGAAGGGACTGTGCACTGTGGTTAGTGGTTTGGGCACCACTCAGGATACGTTTCCCATTCCAAGTAGCTGTGGAGGGCCACAGAGCTCATTTCCTCTGTGTAATACATGTAATAGACACATGTGTACTTACATACTAGCACACACATGGGTTCTTCACACACACACACACACACACACACACACACACACGGAAGACATCCTTGGTTTGGGTTATGAGATGGTTCTTTGTCAAGTTGGTTGGATCTTAGAATCACCCAGGAGACACGCCTGGGGGAGAGCGCACACCAGTGTATCTGTAAAGTTATGTGGGGAGGGAAGAGCCAGCCTGAAAAGGGAGCGTGTCAGACCAAACAAAGTGGAGACAAGACCCAGTGCCCGCCTCTCTTGTGACTACGGCACAGCGTGATTAGTGCCTCCTGCTCCGACCACTACTCTTTCCTACCCCAATACACCCTTAAGTCACAATCCAAAATTAACTCTTCTATACTTAAGTCGATTTTGTTGAACTGTTTTGTTACAGCATTGAGAAAAATAACTAGTACAGATTGGGAAAATGTGTTTTCATAATTTATTGTGTTAGCTTTGTATCATTGTGATTTTTTTAATACATGTTATAAGCAACTTGATGGAGAAAAGCTTTATTTTAGTTCACGGTTTCAGAGGTTTCTGCCTATGGCCCGCTATCTTATTCTTTTCTATAGAACTTGATTATTTTGCGTATATGGGCGCTTTGCATGCAAGTATGTCTGTGCACCTCCTACTTGTGTGGCTCATGGGTTTAGTAAGACGGCACTGGAGCCTCTGGAACGGAGCTTACAGGAGGTTGTGAGCCATCATGTGGGCGTGGGGGAAATCACACCCAGGTCCTCTGGAGGACAGCCTGTGTTCTTCATGACTGACTGCTCTCTCTAGCCTCTCTCTTGGTTGCTTTTAGACTGCAGTGAGGTAAAATATCATGGCAAAGAGTATGCAGTAAGGTGGGCTGCTCACCTCATGGTGCCTGAGAGGCAGAGAGGTGAGAGGCAGGGGCCAGACACATAACACTGTAGACATGTCATAGTGCCACATTCCTTCCATCCAGGCCCAGCCTCGTAGCTTCTACTGTTTCCCAATGAGGTCACCAAAGGCATGACTCCGTGACAGGTTATTCCTCTGACATTGTCAGAACACCCATGATCCAATCACTTCCTCCAAGTCTATCTCTGAGCGTTTCAGAGGGGGTGAGGCCTTTAATCCCTGAGTCTCCTGGGAACATTTTCTATCGATGATGATTGCTCCAAAATTGACATTTAGAGAGATGGATACTTTCTCAGAAGTATGAAAGGAAAGGCTGTATTGGGAAACATGTGAGCATTTCTTTGAATCCCTTTAATAAAAACTAATGCTTAAAATGGAACAGCACTGCACATGTCATACTTGACATTGACCTTTCAAAGCCGACCTTTAAGACATGATGTCATGGGTCATGATAGAAAAAAAAATCTGGCATGATTTCCCACTGAATGCAACACAAACACACACACACACACACACACACACACCTGGTAAGAGATGGCACAGCTTGGCTTGAAGAAGCAAAACCCTGGAATCACCACTGGCATGGTTATCCATATTTGCTAAGGGCACAGGACTCCCTCAGAGGGCCAGACAGGAACCCCATTCTGTTAGCTTATTTAACCACAGTCTCTCTGTTCTGAGAGACCAGTGACACCCTAGAAGACCCACTCTTTGAAAGGACTCAAAGCAACTGAGTGCTCTGGGGTGTCGACCATGAAATGCTTAGAAACACTTTCCTTGTGTGATATTCTGTTTCCCTTTAAGAGAAAAATCTTAGAGGAAGGAAGTTATAGAGGAATGTTAATCCATCAACATGACTGCTCTAGCTGTAACACAGACACACCCTTAACACACACCTGCACTCCCAGAGAATGAAAGAAAAATTAGTTTGAAAAAAGAAGCAGCCATGGTTGAAGGTGACTTCTAACTGAGGGGCAGAAAAAGTGATGAAACAGAGAAAGATTTGACAGAATGAGTCAGAGATAGGGTACACCCAAGTCTCGTGAGAAGAGACAGAAAGGAGAGGCGACTTGAGAGAGCAGTGCAGAGAAAGGGCAGGGGGTAGTTTTACAGGGGGCGTTATAGAGAGACAGGTTGCAGAGAGAGAACAAGCTAGACATAGGTAAAGATGGAACAAACCACAGAATGAGAAGGAGCCAGAAAATTAGAAGAGATTGCCAAGGTTAGTTTGAGGCCCAGCAGAGTATGCAGAGGCTGAAGGGAAGCCAGACTGAACTGGTCAGCTTGGAGAGGAATTTGAGCCAGAGCAGCTGAGTTAAACCAGCCAGCCAGAGATCAGAAAGAGCTAAAAGGGGTGAGCTTATTCAGCAGGACGTCTCAGAGGCTGAAACCATCCTAGGCCTAGATAAGATTGTACAGGCTAGAAGCTTCCAAGACTAGGCCTAGGTTAGCAGAAGGATGGGAGGCAGGGACTCCTGAAACAGTGACTGCTTGCTCCTGTGGCTTAGAATTGGAGAACTGAGACTTGCTCCTGCCTTCCTGCCTGCCTTACACCCTTTATGCCACCTATGGAGTATAATGATGTTTACAAAAACAAAATTAATGCAAGAAATTTCTCCTTTTAGAATTGCTTTCAAAGCCAACTGCGTGCTCACATCCAGAAGAGCCAAGGAGCTCTCTAAGGTCGCCCCCTCCGAGGTTTACACTGCCCTTCTAAGGCTTGACACATGCATAGAAGAGTTTCCATTTTATTTATTAGTCATCACAATCAACTAACATTTTCCTCTCACTATGAATATGCTATGTCTCTTCATAACAGAAGACAGATCAACAAGAGAAACACAAAAGGAAGCTGACTACCGTGCGTGTTTCGTGTCAGCTCAGAAGAGACCCAGAGGAATAAATAAATCTAAAGGAGGTCCAAAAGAAAGCTTAGAACTCTTACACGCTCCGTAAGAAGGGAGTGGGAGGAAGGTTTTACACTGTATTTGCAGGGGCACATTCAGATCTCCCATGCTCATGTTTTGATGTGATGTGTCCTGAGCCCCATTGATATCAGTAACTTTATTCGAATTATGAGGGATTTGAGGGGGGGCGAGTGGCTGGGAAGGTGACAAAAGATGACCTTAAAAGCAGGAAATTATGATTCTTTCTTGTCAGGACACCAGGAAGATGTAATCATCCTAAGAATTCCTAATAACAGGAGCCCAGAAGCTAGTGAAACAGATAGGTCAGGACGGGAAGGGAATTTTACAACGGAAGAACCGTCCTCATAATGGACAGAAACCGTTGACTAAAGCATCAAAACCAGGGAAATTTGAGAGCACCTTAAGGCTGCCTCACTCCCTGCTCTTGGTGTGAAGGAAGTCTTCCAACTACTGGAGAACATACTTTTTTTTCAGGCACCCAAGGATGACCATGATAGGTAGGACCCTTGATAAGTCTCAGTAGGCTTAGAGGATTAAGACCAAGATTAAGGACACCCTCTAATAATGTCAGATAAGAGCCAGAAACAGAAACCAGTATCTTTATTGTGAAATTAAAAATACTCTCAGCAAATCACAAAGAAAACAAGAAAATGTTATTAATAAAAGGAAACTGGGATACAGCAAAACAATCTGTAATGGCTGAGGCAAGCCATATTTACAGGAAAACTTGAATCCTTATTTACAGGAAAACGTCTATCTTTTGTTACAGGTATGGTTTTCCAGTCCTGGGGACCTTACACCTTTGAAGCCAGCACTCTGAGCACAAGCTGTACTCCAGCCTGCAGATTCATGATTGTAAGTGCTTACTCCAAAAAAGAAGAAAGCTTTAAATAAGTGAGATTAACTTTTTATTTAAAAAAATTATAAAAAGCAATTTTTAGTGATTGAGGAAATTAATTAACTTGTAAGGCATATTCATTATCTTAGTTAGCTTTCTGTGGTTGTGATAAACACCATGACTAAAAGCAGCTCAAGGAGTTCCGAAGTCAACATTATCCTGCTATTAAAGCTGAATACGAACATCGTCAGGAGAGGAAGTTACAGATTAATAATCTTCATGAACACAGGTCTAGTAATCACTACCACAACACTGGCAAACCCAAGTTATCAATATGTAAGATGAAGTATATACTAAGACAAATCATGATATACCGCAGAATAAAAAGATAGCTAAAGAATGTGAATAATATGGTAGCAAATATAAGATCATCTCAATAGATAAAGGAGAAGTACTTGGCCAAATATGAGATCCATTCCTGATTCTAAACTGTTCACAGGAGCTGGAGAAATGGCTCAGTATTAGCAGCTCCAGGTCCTACAGAGGGATTTTTGTCTCAGAAACAATGTGGTTCTTTCAAGGTCTGTAAAGAATTGTGTTGGAATTTTGATGGGAATTGCGTTGAATCTATAGACTGCTTTTTGGTAAGATGTAGCCATTTTTACTATGTTAATCCTACTGATCCAAGAGCATAGAACATATGTCTATCTTCAGGTTTCTTCTTCAATTTCTTTCTTCAAAGACTTGAAGTTCTTGGTCATACAAGTCTTTCACTTGCTAAGAGTTACACCAAGATATTTTATATTATTTATTGCTATTATGAAGAGTGTGGTCTCCCTAATTTCTTTCTCAGCCTGTGTATTGACTATATAAAGGAGGGCTACTGATGTTTTGTTTTTTGGGGTTTTGTTTTTGTTTTGTTTGTAGTTAATTTTGTATCCAGCTACTTTGCTGCAAATGTTTATCAGCTGTAGGAGTTCTCCAGTAGAAAATTTTGGGTCACTTATATATACTGTCATATCATCTGGAAATAAAGATATTTTGACTTCTCCTTTTCAAATTTGTATCACCTTGATCTCCTTCAGTTGTCTGATTTCTCTAGCTAAAACTTCAAGTCTACATAAAATAGATATAAAGAGAGTGGACAGCCTTGTCTTGGTCCTGTTTTTACTGAAATGGCTTCAAGTTTCTCTCCATTTAATTTGATGTTGGCTATTGGCTTGCTGCATATTGCCTTTATTGTGTTTAGGTATGTGACTTGTATCCCTAATCTCTTTTAACATGAAGTGGTGTTGGATTTTGTTAAAGGCTTTTCAGCATTTAGTGAGATAATCATGTGATTTTTTTCTTTCAGTTTGTTTATAGGGTGGCTTATGTTGATGGATTTTTCATACATTGAACTACCCCAGCATCCTTGGAATGAACCCTATTTGATCATGGTAGATGATATTTTTGATGTGTTCTTTGATTTGGTTTCGAGTATTTTATTGAGTATTCTTGCATCAATGTTCATAAGGGAGATTGGTCTGAAATTTTCTTTCCTTGTTGAGTCTTTGTGTGGTTTAGGTATTAGGGTAACTGTGGCCTCACAGAAGGAGTTTGGCAGTGCTCCTTCTGTTTCTGTTTTCTGGACTAGTTTGAGGAGTATTGGTATTAGTTCTCCTTTGAAAGTCTGGTAGAGTTCTGTGCTATAACCATTTGGCCCTATGCAACAGAGGTACAGCTTAGTCTTCATGTAGAACCCCTAACAGCAGGAACAGGGCTGCCTCTGACTTCCTGCCTTTGGATCCCCTTTCTCTAACTGGGAAACTAGTTAACTAGTTAACTGGGAAACTAGACTCTAACAAGTCTAGACTTTTCTAGACTCAATGGAAGAAGATACACTTAATCCTACTGGAACTTGATGTTCCAAGGCTGGTTTATATCCATAGGGGACCTCCCCTTCTCTAAAAGGAAAGGGAGGGGATATGGACAAGTAGGAGAATGGAAGGGAAGCGAAGATCAGGATGTTAAATTAATCAATTAATCAAGCTATCCAGGACTACATAGTGAGAACTTGCAGTTTTTTGTTTTGTTTTGTTTTTGTTTTTGTTTTTAAATGGAACAGCAACAAAACAAGGCAAACACACGAGGGCTAGGGTTAAGGTTGGGGTACAGAAGGCAGGACCTGGGGTTGGCCTCTGGCTGTATTTACATACACCATATACACACAAATTACACTCATTTGCAGGGATATACATTTTTTTCCAGGAAAAAAGAAAACTTTCTGTCAATCTGTATGGATGACTTGAGTCTCTACATTTTCTAAATGATTTAGTGTACTGCTGTTGATTTTGTAGGTGTAGGTCCCACCTCACTGTGACTTTCATAAAAAATGAAGAGAGGCTATGATGCCAAAGCCTTATCAGGACAGTGCTGGGGATGAGAGCGGTGTGTTATGTTCTTTGGATGGGTGCTCATTAGGTTTGCTCAATCTATTTTTAATGAATTACTCCATTGATTTAAAAAAAAAAACAAAGAAGAATAATGCTCCCCAGATGGTACAACCTACAACCTTGTGCCTGACCTCTTCTGTGGCACCGTGACTGAATCTCTTTAGTTCTCACTTTCCCTAAGCAGCTTTCTGTCCCCATGGCCTTTGCTCACACTGACCCCTCCAGTCAGAGGTGGGGTTTTAGGCGTGTGGGGCTTGGTTGCTGTTCAGAATGACTTCAGGGTAGTTGGAAGAGCAGACACATATGATAAACAGGCCTTTGGCAGCTAGGGTGTGAGTAGCTGGGGGGGGGTGCTTTTGTCAGACAGGGACAGTTTTTACTTAGAGTATCTCTCTTCTTCTCTGCCCTCTTCTTCAAAAGTTAACAGTATAAATGATCTTGTGACTCAGAACATTCCCTAAATAGTGGTTTTATGGGGTGTACACTTAAGAGCCAACCTTATCGGGGAGGAAATGGGGCCTGCACAAGTAATAGGGTTATACTCATGAAACCATCAATCAGTGTTTTATTCAGCGTCTTCTCTGTGTGTCAAGTCTGTTCAAGGCTTTGCAGGTACCGTAGCACACACAACAAGCTCTCTGCTTCACAGCCAGGGAGAAATAGTTCACAGATAAGGAAGCACTGGTATTTCGTCCACAAGGGCTTTGGGGTTCC